>NW_007741139.1:0-536 GCF_000696425.1 Galeopterus variegatus | reverse complement strand
ACTTGAGGGTAGTCATCATATTATCCCCATTTAATGATGAGACTGAGGTGCAGGGTTTTAAGTGACTCACCACAGTCACTCATTGAGGAGGTGTCAAAGCCATTTCCAATATTATCGTCCCTTCCTCCCGGGTGCTTTGCGTAGTCTAGCTTTGTAACTCTGTCCCATGCCCACCTTCCCTTCTCTAAGTTTCCTGCAGTGATTATATTTTTTAAATAATTCACACATTATATAGTGTCCTGTTTCCTAATTGCCTGTGAAGAACTATTTAGCACTTTGTCATGTCTGTATACAATGTTGGGTGCAAGTAGTGTTTTTCCAGTTTAATACGATTTTCTGTTGCAACAGAGTCTATCACTTTACCTCTTTAACGGAACCAGGTTGTAAAAGATACCATTTTCTCAGCTTTCCTGGGAAATCTGGACCTGACGTTTTATTTAACCTTGGCCTATATATATATTCTATATAGATAAAGCCCTCCATTTTTGTAAAAGAATAAGAAGAGGTCCCTCTGGAAGTAAAGAGAGGTAAGTGGT
>NW_007741138.1:27693-29723 GCF_000696425.1 Galeopterus variegatus | reverse complement strand
CTACTATACTATGTAGTTTTGGAACTCAACTGTTTAATCCTAGAGACATGGATGTTTTATGGCTAGAATAGACCATAGGGTTCATTCAACAAACATGTGAGTGGCAACTTTAAGTGCCTGGCACAGTGGATGTAAACCTGGATTCAATTCTCGTTTACCTAATAATCTGACTCTTTCCTTTTGCAGAAGAATAGAACATATAGAGGTAGATAGGTTAGGAAATTGCCCAGCGTTACATGGCTTTGTGTGGTGGAGCTAGTAAAGCATGTGTAGATCCTCACTTATAGCCAACCGTAGCATTCCTGTTTACTTTTCATGTGCAATGAGAATATTGAGCAGTTTGGAAAACAGGCCACAGACTTGAGCATTAGTTTGTTCATTTGCCTTGATGCTGCTCATTGTTCTTGAGAATAAATGCCTGTCACTTAGGAAGACTCAAGGTGGCCATTGGTAAGGTCTTGCTACCAGGAGTGGTCAGCCTCTGGTCTTCTGAGGCAGGGACAAAGAGCACAACTTCAGCCAAAAGCAGTTTATTGCTTAAATAGTGTGATTTAGTATTTCTCCAAACTTAGGCCCTGGAGCTTCGGTGGCCCTGGCTCACATACTGCTATTCTAGAATGTATTCTTAATTTGCACGGGAATCTGAGTTTGCCTTCATGCTTGTTCTGACTGCTATGGCTAGTGACCTTGTGAAACACAGTGGTTGCTTGTGCCACACTGCACTTTTGGGTGGTTAGCAGTTCTATGGGAACTGATCTTTAAGACTCCCGTTATCAGTATTAGGCTGTGGCAACTTTTAGTATCTTGTTTTCTTAAATATTCTGTCAAAGTGACTAAATGTCTGCCGACAGCTCAGGTAGCTAAAGACGGCTCGTGTTTCATGGATGGTTTGTATGTCTGCAGCATTGTCAAATGCTTCAAGTCTGATGAATTTTGAGACACAGGGAAAAGAATGTAAATGAGAGGATTATACAGTGGGAATTTAGGTCATTTTTATGACTTACAGGTTTTAATTTTTCAAAAGATGATTTCCAAGTTTTAACTAATGGAAACATTTAACTCTGAAAACTCATGTAAATTTGATGTTATATCAGCCTGTGAATAGGGAAGGCAGAGGCCAGGCAGAAGAGGGAAGGAAATGGATGTTGTGAGAGGTGCTAGGGAGGAGATTTTGCTTCTGCACATAGGAGGGAAGGCACTGGCTGCTTTGTGTGAGCAGAAGATAAGGGCTTCCCTGGGAAGGTTATTTTGACCTTTTCCTGAATTGGTTAATTGGGAGGTAGTTCGGCTCCAGCTTTCATTTTCTTGGAAGTTTATTACTAGTATTATTATTTTAGACAGGAGCATGGATATTTCGTAGCTAGAGGATACTGTAGAGTTCATGTAAGGAAGTCAGGGTTTGGGAAGAAGAGGGAAGGAAATCTGGTGCGCCTCTGGCTTGCTAGTTTGAAGGTGGTGATTTTTGATTACAGGACTTTTGCCATGAGAACATGTCAGGAAGAACAGGTAGATGAGCCGATGCCCAGAAGTCTGAGTAGAGAAGCAGGCACGATATATCTTGGGGACAGGTGGGCTCTCCAGGGGTACTGAGAGGAGACAGCTGGATCTTGAGGTTGTGGTATTGTCTCCACCCCATTGGTTTGATGGCAATATGCGTGTCATTTTTTTTAAAAAAATTAACATTCCAGAATAATGCCCAAAGCACTGTAAACTTTTTGCTCCCTGTGAATACATTAGAGGTTACCTATAAATAAACTGTTTAAGAGTGAGAGCTGTGATCTGCATTTGGAAATATTTTTCTTTCATTTATTTGGCCAAGGGGAATCCTAATGTAGATTCAGATGTCACTGTGTTCTTGGGCTCTGTCCAGCTTCACCTTCACCACATTCTGAGGCACAGTCTTTAAGAAATCCCTCAGTCCTCAGCTCTTAGGTAGGTGGAGACAGCTGCCCTCCCTTGGAGGGTTAGCAAGCTCATACTTTAATACTAATAAGCTAGAGTTGTAATGTTATGACAGTGACATCAGTGTT
>NW_007741138.1:24767-26766 GCF_000696425.1 Galeopterus variegatus | reverse complement strand
AAGCTCATACTTTAATACTAATAAGCTAGAGTTGTAATGTTATGACAGTGACATCAGTGTTCATAATAGGTGAATGTGCTGTAAAAATCAGAGCCGAAATTCTCTTGCAGCCTAAATTAAAAAGCCCAAAATCTGCTTTGCCAGGAACAAATAATGTAATGGTAAGTCTTTTGGTGACATCTGGAAATCCATTTTATGAATCACTTTCCTGATTCTGCAGACTACATTAACATAACAAGTTATGCAATATTAGTATTTCTATATTTATAGATTTCTAAAGGGATCATGATAGTAAATATTTAACCTCACTAGAAAGTAAGTGCTTCAACATATGCTGGGCTTTAGAGTATAGTGTTTCACATATGAGGGATGTCAAAATGTAGCCTGCTACATTTGTTGATTGATTACATGAAGCTCATTTAATCCTTGAAATAGCCCTGTGAGGTAGACACTATTTTTCTTGCTATGTTAAAGATAAGGAAACTGTGTTGGGAGGTGTTAGTGATTTATCTAATTCACATAATTGAAATTAGAGATTTGGACTCAGATTCTAATGCTCCCAGCCTCTGCTGTGTAGAGAGTCACATCACAGACTTCTGTTTTATGTGAGTCGATGTTGCAGCAAGGCCTTACTCTAGCTGTGGTAATCGAATTTTCTTGGAAACACTTCAGAGTGAAATAATGATAACCCAGATCCACTTCTGGACTTTCTCTCAAGCAGATCATGCTTATTTTGTGACTCAAATAGATTACCAAATTTTTGAAAACATCACAGTTAGAGTTCTAAACTTTAATCATTTCCAAAGATATATAGATTGCTTACTGTAGTAGTTTGCTGGGTGATTGCTGTTAACAAAGTACGTACTGCAAACTGTGTGGATTAAATAACAAATTTTCTCAGTTCTGGAGGCTAGAAGTCTAAGATCAAGGTTAGACTTGATCAGCAGGGTTGGTTCCTTCTGAGGGCTGTGAGGGAGAATGTTTTATGTTTCTCAGCTTCTGGTGTTTTGCTGGCAATCTTTAACATTCCTTGGCTTCTAGATAGTCGTACACCATATACCACCCCAACCAATCTCTGCCTTCATGTTCACAGGCATTCTCCCTGTGTGCATGTCTCTNTACCACCCCAACCAATCTCTGCCTTCATGTTCACAGGCATTCTCCCTGTGTGCATGTCTCTCTTTTTTCTTTTGGTAGCTGGCTGGTATGGGGATCCAAACCCTCAACCTTAGTGGTATAACACCACGCTCTAACCAGCTGAACTAACTGGCCACGTGCATGTCTGTCTCTGTGTCCAAATTCCCCCCTTTTATAAGGATATCAGTCATATTGGATTAGGCAACCACCCTACTTCAGTATGACCTTACCTTAACTAATTATATCTGCAATGTGCTATTTCCAAATAAGGTCACTTTCTGAGGTACTGGAGGTTAGAACTTGTACATGTGAGTTTTGGGAGACACAATTGAACATAACACACATGCATTAATTTTATGGTGAGAACAGAACTGGTGCACAGTGCATCACTAAGCTAGGCCAGCTATGCTGTACAAGCCTGTCCTGAGGAATCAAGGGGACTGAGCAAGGGAGGGGCAGATTCCTTGCAGATGTAGCAGTCATTGTTGGGAAATGGGCAGAGCATATGTGGTCATGAAGAAGGGTAAATACTGTCATGATAATAGAAATAATGGTGCGTGGGGATGAAAGTCTTTTGAGTATGAAATCTAAGGGCAAATCCCAGTTGTGACAATTCTTAAGAAAGTAGAAAAAAAAATTGATGTTTGAATTTGATCTCTTAAAATCTTGCTTGAGGAAGCCATTGGCTGTGACCAACATTTTATATTTAAATGTATATATTTATATACATATAATTTATGGGTGTATGTACATGTAGGAATATACATATTTATATAGATAAATGAAGGTATGTAGATATACAACCATATACAAGTGTAATGGAAGGATTTGTATTATCTTATAATTTTATTTTTCCATGAAC
>NW_007741138.1:21836-23844 GCF_000696425.1 Galeopterus variegatus | reverse complement strand
AGGATTGGCTGTCTTGAAGTCACAACATGTAAATGTTTGACTACTGGCAATATTTTTAGTTGTCTAAAAGATTTGGGGGTTTAAGAGAGATTCATGAGTCAAAATAAGAAATTCTTGAATTATAGAGAGTAGTATACTACTAAATTATAGTTTTAACAGACTGTTGGAATTCATGTGTATTTGGGGTGGGTCCTGGTTAGAGTTTTTCAGTTTATTTTTGGTAGCCTCAAAACCTCCTTTCTGGCTTGTAAGGTATGGAGGTTATTCACAAAGTAGCATCTTTTCCCCCAACTACCATAGCATAGGGAGACTTTTTTAAGAATTTAAATAACCTTTTCATTTTAAAATAGTTTAAGATTTTCAGCAAAGTTGAAAAGGTGGTACAGAGAGTGTCTATGATCCTGTACCCAGATTCCCCCATTGTTAACATCTTACATCACTCTGATAACATTTGTCACAACCAAGGAACCAACGTGGATAGGTTACTGTTAACTAAAGTAAACTTTATTTGGATTTCACTAGCTTTCTGCTAATGTCCTTTTTCTGTTTCAAGATCCAATCCACAGTATACCAATTACATTTAGTTGTCATGTCTCCTTTGGCTCCTCTGGATTTGACAGTTTCTCAGACTTTCTTTGTTTTTAATGACCTTGACAGCTTTGCAGAATATTGGTATTTTGGTAGAATGTCCCTCACTTTTGGTTTTCTGGTGTTATTTTCATAGTTATACTGTGGTCATGAGATTTTGAGAGAAAGCTCATGAAGGTCATTCTCATCGCATCACAGCCAGGGGATATATTATCAACATGACATCCTTAATTACATTAATCTTGATTGCCTGGCTGAAGCATGTTTGCCACGTTTCTCCACTGTAAAGTTACTCTTTCCCCTCTGTACTGTACTCTTAAGAGCAAATCATTAAGTACAATCACAGTCAGGGGGGTGTGGGGAGTTAAACTCCTTACACAGATCCTGTCTATGTCATATTCAAGAGGATATGGAGAGGATCTGTGTAAGGCAGGGAATTTTTGATTCCCTAAATTATAACTAGTCATCTGCAGAAAAATGTGCCTTGACACTGTATTCTCTGTGGTTTATTTCCTTGTTTACTGAAAGTTTATAGATGATGGTTCCTCTACTAGAAAGGTTTATCAGGGTGCTGAGGATTTCAGGGCTGCATTTTCTAACTTCCTCAATCTGTATCTAATATAACATACATCTGATATGGTCCCCTGTCCAGAACAGGATACCTCATAGTTAAACTGAGGTACAGGGAAGCACCAAGTAACAAGAACTCCCAGAGGCCGCAACTCCGAATATTTAGGATTTCTGGGTAGGTGAGGATGTTCTCCTTCAAATATTCCAACTTAAAAATATTTTGACCTTCTGAAATTCTGTATTTAATATTTTCTTAATGAGAGTGCTAGAATGATATTTTCCTAATTTTATTTCTTCACCAGAGGCCTAGACTGTAGAACCATTTGAGTTTTGATTTGTTTTTATTATATTTTGAATCTTTTTCTGTTAGCTATTATTTCTTGCTGCTGTCAGTTTGCCAGCCTCCAGCAGTTTCCTTTCTGATTTGATGTTTATAACCTTCTGTGAACTGAGAATCCAGACAACCAAACTTGTTAGGATTATATACAACGTTAATCAATACAGTCTGAGATAGGCTCTGTCAGCTGGAGTTCTAAGCAATTGTAAGCTCTAATTATGTCACTGAACAGGCACCAGCACACTTACATAACCGCCCAGGAGTTCTATGGATACCTGCTGTTTCTCACCTGTTGTAGAAGGGCAAGCTTGGCTTAGTCACATTGCTGTTATTTCAAATAGGTCAGTTACAGGCAAACTGCTTTGAATCACATTCCCTAAACACACTGTGGATGATTAGGAACCTAGGATTCACATTTCTAAAAAGAAAATATGTATATTTTGAGACTATTGAGCCAAGATTTAATGTTTACTGAGAATTTAAAATATGTACTCATAAACAATGATTGTTTTT
>NW_007741138.1:18129-21304 GCF_000696425.1 Galeopterus variegatus | reverse complement strand
GGCTTAGTCACATTGCTGTTATTTCAAATAGGTCAGTTACAGGCAAACTGCTTTGAATCACGTTCCCTAAACACACTGTGGATGATTAGGAACCTAGGATTCACATTTCTAAAAAGAAAATATGTAGATTTTGAGACTATTAAGCCAAGATTTAATGTTTACTGAGAATTTAAAATATGTACTCATAAACAATGATTGTTTTTTTAAAATAGTATCCTAAATACACAAAAATTGGCCTTCCTGGCCAATTCCTGACAGATCACACTCACTGCTTTTGAAAATGACCAAAGTGGAGGCATGATGCTTGCATTAAGAGATTAAGTAAGGAAATAACCAAAGTCAGAATATATAATTTAAGATGCTTGAATATTTATTTGAATCATACTTTACTGGCAAAGTAGAAAAAACCTACACATAGTGTTGGAATTACAGATGGCTCTCACATTCTAACACATGGGTAATCAGTACACATCTGTCGAGTCAGTACCAGAGGGAAATTAAATGCCACAGTCTCTCAGACCAGGACATAGGCAAAGTACAAACCGAACTGAACAGTTGTATCATAAAGGATAAAAGATTTCTTTTAGTGATTCGTTTACTTCATCTGGTAGTTGTTTCTCAAGAGTTTGCCAGCTGCAGAGATACTAAGACAGAGTCAAATGCTGTGCTGGTGGTGAAACCACCACCATAGTGATCAAGACAGATTCCTCTAGAAAATTATTAATTGTTATCTGTGGGTGGTTTTAGGGTGAACAAACAGGATAATTAGAGGGAAGACTTAAGAGGTGGCTAGTAAGAGTACTAATATTGGTTCATTTGGGACCAGAATGTATCATTTACAGAGCTTTCTGTAATTTGGGAAGCACCATAGACTTTTAAGAATCCAGTGGGATTAATTTTTATATTCAACAGTGATTTTTGTTTTTTTAAAAAAATAAATAAATACAAATGACTGGTAAGGGGATCTTAACCCTTGACTTGGTGTTGTCAGCACCACACTTTCCTGAGTGAGCCATGGGTCGGCCTGTGATTTTTGCTTTTTGGTAGATCCATATTGGGCCCAAGTTGTTAAAGTAGAACAACTGTAGCAATTAATGTGAAGCTAATATCCAATTTTCATTTTAATTCATTGACTTTCCTGATTGTGATAAATACATTTAAGAATGCAGATGTCAATCTTAGGTCTGTTTCTCTCAAAGTTCAGGACAGTTCATTTAATAGTGATTATGTACTTAGCATAATTTCATTACTTTTTTGGAATTCTAAAAATTATTCTCGAGAATAGCATCTTAATATTTCTATCTTGATGTGCTAGCAGTAATTCTGGATATGCTGTGTATTGGGGTTTTTTGGGGGTTTTTTAGTTTTTGTCTTCTGTATTGTCTGCCACAGATGATTTTAAATTTTACTTTTTGTACTTGTAAGCAACACCATCAACAAATTTAAGTTTTCTACTAATATAACATTCTTTTTCTAATTATAAAAGAAATATTTTAAAATAAAATTTAGGAAATGTGTTTTAATAGTACTTGGAAAATATAAGAAAGGTATAAGGAAACAAAATTACCATCTCCTCTAATTATATAGTCACTTGTTATTATTTTTATATATTTGCTTCTACTTTTTATCAATATTTTTACATTATTAAAATACTATTGAACTGTGCTCTTTTTAAATTAACATTATATTATGAGCTTTTTTCCTTAGATGGTACAAATTCTTTGAGGAATATACACATGTATTTTTTTAATTGGCTAAAAAATGTTTTGCCATGTGAATATGTTAAAATTTGTTAAACCATTTCTGTGTGGTTGGCCCTCGGTTTAGTTCTAATTTTCATTATCAAAAGCAATTCAGAGAACACCTTTGTGGGTAACTTTTTTCTGTAATTCAGATAATTTCTTTTTTATAATAGGTGTAGTAATTGACTTAATGAGTCAAACAAGAAGAACATTTTCCTTTCTTTATTGACCTCCACTGAAAATAAATGTCACTGTATAACAAGTGCTAAATGATTCCTTTTTCTTTTTCCCTCAGCTCACTACCCTGGGAAATCTTACATCTTCCAGCACCGTGTTTTTCTGCTGTGATATGCAAGAAAGGTTCAGACCAGCCATCAAATATTTTGGGGATATTATTAGTGTGGGACAAAGACTGGTATGCTTGTTTGTTTATTTGTTCCAATTTTCAGAAGCATGATATACATTCCATATACATATGTATATTGCTAATTGTTTCTGTGTTTGGTTATTTTTTTCAGTTGCAAGGGGCCCGGATTTTAGGAATTCCAGTTATTGTAACAGAACAGTACCCTAAAGGTCTTGGAAGCACTGTTCAAGAAATTGATTTAACAGGGGTAAAACTGGTACTTCCAAAGACCAAGTTTTCAATGGTATTACCAGAAGTAGAGGCGGCATTAGCAGAGATTCCTGGAGTCAGGAGTGTTGTATTGTTTGGAGTAGAAGTAAGTACCTGTTGTTATGTTTTGGGCACAATATCATTTGTAGAAAACTTGATATTTTCAGAATGTAGTTTTGTATATAGAATGCCATGTGGGTAATAATAATGATGAAAAATAGCTACCATTTATTAAGCATACACTATTTGCATGGTACTGATCTAAATGCTTTATAGGTATTAATTCATCAGGCCCTCACAACCACCCTATGAGCCTTATATGTACTTAGTCTTCTCATATTACAAATGAAGAAACTAAAATTCAGAGAGCTTATATAACTTGTCCAAGGTCTGACAGCTAGTAAGGGATGGAGCTGGGTTTGGATCTAGGCTCACTGATTCTTGGGCCTATGTTTTAACTACTACCTTTGGAAGACTTTTTCACCAGAGGCATCATTTTTAGTTATGTGATATAGGATTTTACTTTGGTCATATTTTTGTGCTAGAAAAACTTCAGGGGTCATGTAGTTCATTGTCCTTCATTTGAATCATGTATGTTCCCTTTTAGAGGAAAAAAATACTTATGGATTCCTAATGCTGACTTCAATTGGTTTATTACTAGCTTTTAAACAGCTATTAAACTAAAATTTAAAAAATTATGACCAAAACTATAAAAACAATGAAATCAAAATAATATTAATTTAATATGGTTGTGATTTCTTTTTTTTTTTTAAAAAGATGACCGGTAAGGGGATCTTAACCCTTGACTTGGTGTTGT
>NW_007741138.1:1940-17668 GCF_000696425.1 Galeopterus variegatus | reverse complement strand
CTTTTAAACAGCTATTAAACTAAAATTTAAAAAATTATGACCAAAACTATAAAAACAATGAAATCAAAATAATATTAATTTAATATGGTTGTAAATACTTATGGATTCCTAATGCTGACTTCAATTGGTTTATTACTAGCTTTTAAACAGCTATTAAACTAAAATTTAAAAAATTATGACCAAAACTATAAAAACAATGAGATCAAAATAATATTAATTTAATATGGTTGTGATATTTTGATAGTAGGTTTTATAGTAGTAGGTTTTAATAGTAGAAGGCTATTGCCTTAGGTTTAGAGGCACATTAAATATTACTGTATTTTGAGTTCATTAATGACAGTGTAGAGGAAGCTATTTTGTATACATACGTCATATCTCATGCTGCTGCTGGCTTTGCACTTTTTTTGATTGTTCGTCGTAATTAGACCTCATGCTTAATCACAATTATTTTTGAGCAGTCCTCCAATGCTAATTTTAATGAGGTATCATTGATAATTCTCCAAAGCTCTCTTTTTATGTGAAGATAAAGTTGACATTGGAGCATTATTGAAATCTGTTCTCTTTGGTTGTAAATATTATTCAGTTATTGTTGAAGTGTGTTTTTACTTTATATTCTCTGCTAATGAATTGTTCTACAAGTTAGGACTTACAAAGATGGAATCCACATGATATATTTGCTGTTGCTATGAACTGGGTATTTTTTGCCTGTGTCATAAGTTATTTTTAACTTGATCTACCTTTGCTACTGGGTGCCTTGTGATGACTCAGTTTCCCACTAATTTCTCAATATTCAATACTTCAAATTCATTCTTTGTGTTGGCCACTTGATGTGTTTGTAGAAATAAATCCTAATACAAGTGCAACCAAAGCAGTCGTAGTAGTCAGCTATATGAAGGTCATCCAGATGACCCAAATGAAAATCTTTTAATAATTCTTACAGAACTCTAAGAATATGTTCAAAGTTCCTAGTATGAGAAACATTGATGTAATCCTGATTTTACAATGAATAAACCAAAGCCAGAGATGCTGTTTTATGCTCAAGATCACCTAGCTAATTAGAGGCAAGACGAGTGTAGAACAAGGTTGTTAGATTTGCAGTGCTCTGTCTGCTTTGTCACGTTGTTGTACATTTGTAAAATACTTTCAGTATATCATATTATTACATGTGACTTTTTACTTTCCTTCTAGACGCATGTATGCATCCAACAAACCGCTCTGGAGCTAGTTGGCCGAGGAATTGAGGTTCATATTGTTGCTGATGCCACCTCATCAAGAAGCATGATGGACAGGATGTTTGCTCTTGAGGTAATTGTCCTACTTGCAAGTAAATCATTTATCAAGTTTTCCAAGTAAATTAGGAGAGTATTGAATATTTAACAATAATGAAAGATTTACCTCTTAAATTTGAGCTTGGTCTGACAACGTCAGATTCATTGATTTCCAGAGACTTGGTGGCACAGACTGACCTTTAAGGTCTCACCACCACGTAGTATTTTATATCTCATCTCCTCCTCAGATCTAGCTTGCTGTGATGCCAAAAGCTCTTTTACATCTTTTGTTGTATACATAGACTAAGAGATATTCCAAGAAGCCTAACCTGAACTGTTTAGAGATTTGCAAATTAAAAACAGCTCATCTGGGTTTAACTCAGCCAAGATCTGTACAAAAAATTGGGGAGAGTGGGCCTAACCCTTATATTAGGTTTCCTCAGACTCCAATATCTGAAACTAGAAGATGTGTCACCAGCTGTGGACTCCAGTCACCTACAGTGTTTCCTGGCTCTCTGGCACTAGCTCGTCATGCTGTTGCATAGTCAGGGAGTCAGTGATTCTCCGTCAACATTGCCTAACAGTAGTCTTGTTTAAACATTTTCTATTACAGGACTGTTGAAAAGCAAACTACTGCATGATCCTGGGAAACATTCACTTCATATTGTAGATTTCTCTCTTTCATATTTAATTCTAATTCTGTAATAATTTTAGAGTAATGTACATTTGGATTTAATTGCTGAGTTCTCTATTTTTATTGTGAATGGGAAATATAGATTTTTTTTTTTTTTTTTTTTAGATCTTGCAGTGTTCTGTGTACAAGCTGGCCTTACAAACTGCTTTCTCTGGAGGATTGCTAAATTATCTCTTTAGCCTAAAGTGTTCTCCAGGGTGGTAAGGTAGTGCAAACAAGAAAGGGGAAGGGCTAGTCAGGGGAAAGAAAGGAGAAGAGCAAAGGGCAGTGGGGAGGGCCCTCGCAGAAGCAGGCAGGGAGCTGGCGACGGCATTGTTCTCAGACCAGGGTTGGTCATCCAGTCTCTTGTTCCTGAGGCAGTGAGTCCTATCTTGCAATTTACTCATGGAAATAGTTTTGTTTATTTTGTTAAACTATTTTCTAGCCCATTTGGATGGTCTAGTTCTATTGGCTTCTCTGGTAGTTAGGCACTAAGTGTTGTTTCTTTCAGTCTTAGCAAAGATCTTTAAGCAGATTCTTAAATGAATTAATGAATTAATCAACTTCCACTTTTCAAGTTTCTTTAGTAACCTGAGTTGAAACACTTCCACTGTCAGGTCCTCATCACCTCAGCAAGCAGTTCTTTTCATCTGTGGATAAACCTTTATGGTAATGATGAGGTCCAGAACTTAAGTATTTTCAAGGAAGTAAAAAAACTAAAAATATACAAACAACAAAACTTTTCTTGCTTGTAAAGATATTTCAAGGATTTTTCTCCTACATTCATAAAAATTCTTAGACATGTCTTTGTTATAGCCTTTATCACAGAGAATTTTGATTGGTGGCAATTCTGTCTTCCCATAAAACTCAGACTAAAAACACAGTCAGCTGATTACCATCTGAGGGTCAGTGTTTGAGAGGCAGTCTGCACTCTCAGTGATTAGGAGTCTACACAACCGGGGGAGTGACGGTAATGTGGGTTTGAGTGTGGGTTCTGGTGTTTCATGAGTTTGTCCTTGAGCAATTTATGTAACTTTGATGCCTCAGATTTCTCTTGATGAAATAATAATAGCAACTACATCATAGGATTTTTGTGAGAATTAAATGAGATAATGTAGTGATAGCAGTTAGTACAGTGCCTGACGCCGTAAATGCTCAAGTGTTCTCTGCTGCCTTTTGTTATTATTATTATTTGTTTTTGTCTTCATGAGATTAGTCTTACCAGAAATGTATAAACATATAACCTCCAAGACCCAGAAGGGACTAGTCTGGAGAAGTTGTGAGAAGGGGTGGAAAGAACCTACGGTCTGGGGTGGGTGGAAGGGCCTGGAGCAGCCGGTGTTGCCTGGGTTTGAAGTGTTGAGATTGAAAGGGAAAAACATCGTAGATCAGTCAGGTGGTGAATCTGGTCAGGTGGAAAGACTTGCCATATGCCAGGTTTTTTTCTCTTAGTCTTAATTTGCTAATGGAGGTGATTTAGTTTGTCCCTCTATTTTGGGGAGAAATGTTTTCTCTTTTTAAACTATGTCTGTAAAATTTCAAATAGCAATGTAGCCAGTTCCCTTTCTTCTCTGTTCCTTTAGAACGTAACTACTTAAAGATAATTCCAAAGACTATCCATATTGCCTATTATTATACAATAAGATTTATAGTTCACATTACTGAAACTACATTGTGCCGGGGTCTGTAGTAAATGCTTTATTCAATAATGTTTTCTGAGCACCTATCATCTGTCAGATATTGTTTCCTTCAATTAATAATGGTACAGTAAATGCAGAGTAAACTAGAACAAAACCTTCTCTTGAAGTTGATGTTTTTGTACTTTTGGGGTTTTAGTGTGGCTTGGAAATTTAATGGGTTTAATCCCTCCCACCCCCACCCCTCAGAGGCTTTTGTGACTTTGTGCTCTTGCATTTTTAGGTTTGTAGGTCACAGCAACCTTTCTTTTCCTTTGGCCTAGTTGGACTGGATTTGCAAGTGAAAGGGAAGAACTTCAGAAGCTTATTAAGACATGAACCTGAGTGCATTGAACAGCCAGAGTTTTAATTGCCCCTTTTTAAACCAGGAGAGAAATGGGCTTGGTATCAGTATTTAGGTGTCCTCATAGCTCAGGGTGGTGGGCAGGAACCTGCCAGGTATATGCCTGGCAATGATGCTTCTGTTCTCTCTCTGCTTAGGCACCGTTTCCAGCTAGAGCCGGGCAGGGCAGGCATGGGGATGGTCTACAAGCCAGATCTAAACACTTTGCATTTTGTTAAAACGCCTTCCCCAACACCCACTCTGGGCTAGGTTATGCTTAAACCCAATCAGTATTGCCCACATGTCAATCTTGAAGCTAGGTAATATTGTATAGGCCTCAGCTTAGTAAAATGTATTTCTGAATGTAAGCGTCCCCACCTGCCCCTTCTGTGGTGGCCTCTTAGCATTGGGGTAGAATGGACCGGTGCTGGTCAGAAGAACACTAGGGAAAACTGGCCATTGTAGACAGGCTTCTTCCTGGATCACCATATTTCTTCCTTTGACCTGCGAATAGTTTTCTGTCCTTCATGCCTTACCAAGGAACTAGAAAGATTAGTGACAACTGACCCTTGTTGGGTCAAAGCACTTTCACAGACACTGAAAGTCTGTGATTCAAATTCAGACTGAATCATTGAAAGACCGTTGATTCCACAGTGAGCAGTAGGGAAGGCAGGGCAGAGTGGGCAGCTGGTAAGGGCAGGAGCTGGGCTTGAATGACAGGACGTGCAGTGCAGTTTTCACACACTGGACTGCAGCCAGTCTTGTATCTGTTCCCTGTCCTTCTGTCTGAAGTGAGCACATGATCTTTTGACATTTTCAGAGTGTTTTGATGTGATGGTCAGTTGACTAAAAAGCAAGGAGGAGGAAATTAGTTTCCAAAAGTCTTTTAAACAAAAAAAAACCTCAGAGGTAAGTGCACCCCTGGTCTGTGTCCAAACATAAAGGACACTAACAGCCTTGCTCCCCCGCCCCTGTCTACATAACGTCCTGCTGTGTTTTCATTTCTTGAGAGCCCTGGTCAGCTGCTCTGCACCCTTTTCTGTACTGGTTGTTGAGGTCCATGCTTGCTTTCTGATGAATAGGTTATGGCTCACACTCCCTCTACCTCCTGAGGGATGCAAAGGAAGAGTCTGCCAGTGGAAAGGCTGGGTCTGCGGATGTACAGCCAGCTAAAGGAACATTTACTTCTGTCCCACAGGCTACTCAAGTGCCTCTTGGGTCTTTTGCTCCGACTTGCCTAGAAGTTGTTTCTAACCACTTCCTCTTCTGTGGCTCTTACAGTGGATGCTTTTTGTGTTAACAGTTTTCCCATTTTTTTCCCCCAAGGTTTCCGATGACAAATATATCCAGAGAATGAATCTCTGCTGTAGAATTCTCTTCTCTTCTTCCTTCTGTCCTTCTCTCTTTTTCTCTCACTTTCTGTTCTTTGTCTTCCTCCCTCCCTTCATTCTCCTTTCCCTACTCCTCCGTCTCTTGCGTCCCCTCCTTCAGATTTCTGTCTTTAGTTATTGCGATTCCACTGAAGCATTTGGCCGGGACATTCTTTGACCTGTCAGTGAAACTTTGCACAACCTTAAATTTTATAATCTTATTTAGAGATTCTAAAAAGTTCATGATTTGGCAGTGGTGGTGGCTTCTCAGGGGGCATATTCTTAAACCTCACACATGACACTTTTCTCTACCGTCAGCCACTTCTAGACAGCAGAACTTTTGTGGGAAGGACTCACATGTTATATGTCAGATGTTTGGGGGCAGAAGAAAAAAGTGAAGAATCATCGTTTTAATTCTTCTAGTAGTTTTAATGCAATTAAAAACTTTAGTTATGTGAAATTGGACAATAAAATAGTAGTGAAATATTGTAGATAGCTACAATTATATCCATTGCATAGATAATGGAGCTTTAGAAGTACCCCCCCCCATTTAAAAAAAAATAACTAGCTATTAAATGCCAGAAATGCCAGGGATGTGTGTGTGTGTGTGTACACATATCAGTGTACATCATGATCTCATATATTATCTCAGTTAAACTACAGAGGGGGAAATGTGGACAAAGTCACCTTTTTTGATCTCAATAGTAGAAATAGAAATAAAAGACTAATACATTTAGGAGTGAGTCAAAAGCCCTCATTTGAGTGAATGAATAGAGATGAAGCACAAATCTCCAAGTAGGAAACAGCGGCAATTAAAAGTGTCCAAACATTTAGTGATGGAATACAGTTTATACCTTTCCTTTCTCTCTCATCTCATGTTTTACAATCTTTAGCCTTGATTACCCTCCAGTCCCTGGCAAATGTAGGTCATGACATTGGCTATCTGTTTTCTTTTACTTGTTTCTAGACCATTTTACTAATACTGAGAATAATCATGAGTTTGTGGTATGGCTAGTTTTGAAATCTATCTGCTTCACCAAATCTGACGGTATGACCGAGGACCATGATTTTAGTAAAGGACACTAATTGTGTTCCAGCATATGTTTGTTGTTTTAAAATAGTGTTCATTCTTATGCTTACTTCTTGATTTGTCTTTATCTTTTTCTTTTTAAGCGTCTTGCTCGAACTGGGATTATAGTGACCACGAGTGAGGCTATTCTGCTACAGCTGGTGGCTGATAAAGACCATCCAAAATTCAAAGAAATTCAGAATCTTATTAAGGCAAGTGCCCCAGAGTCGGGTCTGCTTTCCAAAGTATAGGACATTTGAAGGACTGATATGCTGCTCACCATGAGGGACAGGACTGTAAGCCCAGACAAGCTCTCGTCTCTGTTAGAAATAAAATGTTAAGTCAAAAACGGCTCCTTTTTTGCGTTTCTTAGTAAAACTTACCTGGCTAGACCATTGGGGTACCAGTGTTTAGTTACAAATGTCAAAGCCTTCAGGTGCTGCTTACCTTTTTTCGTTAACGTGCTTTTATTTATTAAAAATAAATTACAATGGAGGTGCCTGTTTTGTCTCTACTGTATACACCGATCTTAACTTTCAAAGTGCTCACTTGTGAAGTTTTCTTAAGTTGTGCACTTAAAAAATGTGTACCAGTGATTTGACTTTTATATTATCATAAGATATATGTTATAATGTTAATGTGGATTCAGTGCTTTTACTTTACAGGTTGATTGAAATAGAATTATTATATGTGAATTTAAAAACAGGACTCTGGGTCATGATACCCCCTTCCCATTGATGTTGTTGACTGACTTATTGGGTGAGTTGCATTGATGTAACCAGACCAAATTATGTTGAATAATTATATATCTTTTTTTGCTTTTAAAAGATGACCAGTAAGGGGATCTAAACCCTTGACTTGGTGTTGTCAGCACCACGCTCCCCCAAGTGAGCTAACCAGCTGTATAGGGATCTGAACCTGTGGCTTTGGTGTTATCAGCACCGCACTCTCCCAAGTGAGCCACGGGCCGGCCCCATATCTTTCTTAATTATACTGATTTCTTATTCTGGTCACCATCATCACTTATTTTCTGTTTGGCTTCTTAGCTGAATCTTTTACCTAGAAAGACTCAGTAGGTCATTGCTTATTTTAATTTTGTAAACAGATGGAAAGATTTGCAATACCATATAATTGGCGGAGGCCTGTCTTAACGTCTTTAAAGTATGACTTTAACTGAATATCTTTACAATCATCTTGAATACATCTTCTTGTATGTAAGAGATTTAGCAAAAGAAAGGCTGGGTAAAATATAGTTATAAAATGCTCATGTTCTGTTTCATATTTTCTCTACCTATGCTCCAAATACTGTTAATGAAAAAAGCATCAGTAATGATTTGGTAGTAGTAATTTTGTGGTCATTGTTACCCTTCAATAAATTAATTTTCATTAAGTACTTACTAGAGGGTTTAAAAACTTTTAAAAAATATTATGTGAAATGTGGAACATTGCTGTCTTTTATATTAAAGTAACTAAAGAAAATGGATTATGTGAATGAAATTATTTTTATCCCCCACAAGATGGCTCTATGAGTACTATCCCAGGGTTTCTAATATCTATTTAAAGATAATAAAATTTTGACATTTATAATCTTTCAACCTGGGAATTTTCAAAGAAGGAAAATCCTTTTCAGGTGGGGACAGAGGGATTTTACTGAAGGGCCTTCTTCGTTAAAGAGCAGTAGAAATGTTTTTTTTCCTTTTGTTAATGGTAACAAACATTCTTTCTGTTGGTGTGTTTAAATATTTTTTTCCCAGACAAAATTTGACACACATTCTTTCTGTTGTGTGTCAAAAAAGAAGAATCAGATGTTTCCACATTTTAAAATAGTTTTTAATAAATTTAACATAGTGCTTCTCAAACTTTAATATGAGTGCAAATTATCTGAGGATCTTGTTAAAATACTGAGCTCAGTAGGTCTTTAGTAGAGCCTGACATTTTGCAGTTTCCACCAGAGCTGCTCAGAAGGGACCACAGGGAGTAGCAAGGGTTAATTCACAAACAAGGGTCCTCCTCCACTGTACCCAGGCTTTCCACATCTCAGTGAAGTGCCATCACAGTGAAGCCTTCCCACAGCTGAAACCGATTCTGTGACCCTGGAGTAGTTTCCTATGGCTGCCATAACAAATTACCACAAACTTAGTGTCTTAAAACAACTGTATTATCTTACAGTTCTGTAGGTTAGAAGTCTGAAACGGGTCTCACTGTGCTAAAATCAAGATATTGGCAGGGCTGTGCTTTTCCGGGGGCGGTAGGGGAGGGTTCGTTTAGTTGGTGTTCCACACTTCCAGAATCTGCCCACAGCTTTTCACTTTTGTGGCCCAATTCCTCCATCTTCTAAGACAACAAAGGTGCATCCTGTCCTTCTTATGTCAGATCTGTCTGACTCACCCTTCTGCCTCCCTCTTCCTGGCTAAAAGCTCAGTGATTTCAAGTCAGCCTTATTCCATCTGCAACCTTGATTCCCTTTTGCCACAGAACAGCATATTCAGACGGATTAGGACATGAACCTCTTTGGGGGCCATTCCATATAACAGAATGTTGGGAAAATATAGGAAAATAGTCAGGGCCCCTCAGATGTTCAGAATCTTCCTGAGCATTTGATGTAAATATGCACAGGTGCCCAGGTGTTCCTTGGTTATTGTCTAATGTAATTGTGCATGTGCACCCAGGTGTCCTGGGTTATGACTTGAGTATAAAGGATGAATGGCTCTGATCCATGGGGCCTCCCCCCCCCACCCCGGGGGGCACAGGGAGGCAACTACTGCTGCTGGAGGCTGTTGCTGTGCTGCTGCCAGTGCCCCCGGGATGCCCTGGAAGGCTGCTGCTGTCACCGCCACTGCTATTGCTGTTGCTGTAAGTTGCTGCTGTTGAGGACTGAGCTCATGTCATCTGCCAACAGCTCCAGGGATCTTTCCCAATTACCTTGCATGGGACCTGCATGTGAAGAGGTGTCTGGGGCACCCAGCCTGGTGTGTGAGTGGTGTGGGGACCCAGTCTGTACAATGGGTTTGAAGGGTCTGAGCCCTAGCCCTGTTGGTAGTTGTGTAGCTTTACACAGACACCACCATGTGATTTAGTATTTTATTTTATCTGTCATTTGTCATATTTCCATCTTTCCCACTAGATTGTAAACTCTTTGAAAGCAGGGCCTGTGCATTATCTATACCCATTTTAGAGACATTTTGAGAACCCTCTAAGTTTTAAACATTATGATATGTGCTGGGGATAAAAAGATGTCCTTAGGAAACATACAGTATGGCACAAATCAGACATGTGCTGGGGATACAAAGATGTCCTTAGGAAACATATAGTATGGCACAAATCAGACATATCATAACCTCTCAGTAAATGTGAGTTGAGTTAAATTATGTCAATAGTCCAGGAATGTCAATAATATAACAGTAAACTTCAGAATAATTTAAATGTGAATACTGCCATTTTTGTAGATCATGCCAAACAAGGTGACAAGGTCATTTTTTTATGGGAGAACTGAACTGATTTTAATACATTAGGCCTTGATATTAGAAGTATCTATAACTTTGTAGGATAAATTCTTTTAACTGATGTAAATAACAAACTTGAGAATATAAGCAAAAAGAGTAGTCCAGTGCATTGAGTTGAAAGGGGGCTAGGAACAGATCTAGAGGCTTCACTGAATGAAATGCTAAAAACATCTGTAGAAACTTAATCTAAAAATTAAAAGTGATAACTATTCCAACCAGGAAACCAAATACCCTGTTATATCCATTAAAGTATCACGTTTCTCTACTGAGGTAGAATATTTTCCCTTTTTAAAACTTGATATTTGGGTAAATATGACTTTAGAGCTGTGTGGAACTATGAAGATCATGATCTCAAAGGTCCATTTCAGCTCTAAAATCCTAAAATGGTTTTATTTTACAGATACAGCTAGTGAAGCCCATAGAGAAATGACTTTTCCAAAGTTGCACAGCAGATGAAAATCAAGGTTAACTGTCTTCCTGTACTTATATTAATTGATAATGCTGAGGATTATCAGAAGGAAAGGAGAAAGAACAATAAAAATGTACAGAGAAGGAGACATTTTACAGTCTGTAAGAGAGCATACTGTTTTGATCAGCAAAGCTAATGGGATATACTCCTAACTGCTGATAGCTTTGCCTGGCCATAACCTTCAATCTAGTCTTATTTCCTCCTGGATGGTTTTCTCTAAATCACATTTTCTAACTAATTGGGAATGGCTGACAATATGAAAATAGTCACCATTTTTATTATCAAATAACTAAATTAATTTCTCCACATCATTAAATTGATTAGTGCTTCCTTAATCTTCCATGTAGCATTATTACTGTAACCATTGAGGTAAAATATTTTTAAAAGTCACTAGACTACCATAATGACATATATCAATTACTTATGTGATTGAGATGGATTTTTTTTTTTTTTGTCTTTTTGTCTTTTTTTCCGTGTCCGGCAACGGATCGCAACCCTCAGTGTTGCCCCCGTACCGGACCGGGGACCGGCAACGGGATCGCAACCCTCGGTGTCGCTCCCGTGCCTCGCTCAGCCAGTGAGTGGGAACCGGTCTGTATGTGGGATCCGAACCCTCGGCGGGAGCGCCGCAGCGCTTCCCAAGCGGCGCACTATCCAGTGCGCCACCGGGCCGGCCCAAGATGGATTTTTAAAATACTTGGAATTGATTCTTCGAATTCTTATGTCATGTTGTTTTTCTTTATCTTATAAGTTGTTCTTAAGTTCTACTTACTGTGTCTGAACAGCAGACCATCTTATCAAGAACATTTATTTTTAGAAGACAATATACTTAAAATTTGCTAAGAGAGTAGTTTTTAAGTGTCCTCACCACACACATGCACATGAAAGTAACAGTGAGAGATGATGGATATGTTAATTAGCTTACTGAGGTAATTATTTCACCTTGTATTACCTTTATCAAAACACATTGTACAGCCTAAATATACAATTTTTATATTTCAATTATATCTCACTAAAGATGGAGAAAATTCAGCTTTGCATTTATATGCTTAAAATAAAGATTTTTGTATTTGTAGTATATAAATAACCTGTTAATTCCCATTGAAGAGATTATAATGCTGATTTGCTTGCTGTAGGAAACAGAATTATGAAATAGCCCCCAAAGTCCCACTTCCCTGATGTACACACACCTCCTCTTATTTATGCAGTCAAACACTAGTCCAGGTACTTAGGTACAGCTGTAAAGAATTTTTGAGGTAATTAAGGTCTCAAAGTAGACCTTACAATAGGGAGAGTACCTCAGTGGTCCTGATCCAATCAGGTGACCGCTTAAAAGGCACTGGACTCTTCCTGGTGAAAGAGATTCAAAATGTGAGAGGAATTTAGCATTAGGAAGATTCTCCATTACTGAGTTTGAAGATGGAGACCACATGGCAAAGATGTAGGTGGCCTCTAGGAGTTCCCACTGATGGCCAGCGAAGAAACGGGTTTAAGTTGTACAACCACAAGAACTGAATTCAGCAAACAACCTTCAGGAGCTTGGAAGCAGATTCTTCCTCGGAGCCTCCAGATAAGGAAGAAATCCAGCTGGCCCTTGATTTCCACCTTGTAAGACCCTGAGCAAAGAAATTAGTCATGCTGTGCCTGGACTTCTGACCTACAGAACTGTAAGTTAATAAATTTGTTTCAAGCTGATAAATTTGTGGTGACTTTCTACACAGCATTAGAGAACTAATACACTTGCTTTTTTGTTTTAAATTTTGCAATCATGTTAACTTCGAGCCATCTTATTAAACACACATGATGTCAGGTGGACATTATTAGGCCTCACTTCGTGTTTGTAATGAACTTTATTCCCAAATAAATGAAATAAAAGCATTGTTTTTGAAATTAGTCTTGCTAGAAAACTGGGTTTACTCATTTGTTTATTTTTACATTTTAATAGCACAATAGGCGTGTGTGTTGTTTTAAAGATCAAGAAGTGTAGAACTGCATTCTGAAAAGCAAGTTTCCTACTCTTTCCCCTCCCTACCCTTACCATTCCTCCCTAGAAGAGACCATCTAACAGTTTCCCCCTCTCCTGCTGATTGCCTCCATAACTCTATTATCCTTGTAAGACTTCATTTAAGTTTTAGATCATTTTTACTAGTTGTTTCCTGTGGAAGATGAGGATTTTAGCTTACTTACATTGTATCCCATCTCCACATTGCTTCTCCCTCTACCATAATTAATAGTTGTATTTTCATTTCTACTGATTCCCTCTGTTACTTGGCAGAGTCTACCATCTTTCTTGTTCTGGACATGGACATCTTGGTGGGTTATTAATCTTCCTCCCACAGATGGCAACTGAAGTTGTCCTAACGCTTCAGGTCTCAAGCTGTGCTCCTCATCACTGGCTTCCAGGCCGGGGCTCCACTTTCCTTTATTCCTGAATTCCTGGATTCGAAGGGTGAGAGAATCATCACAGCACAGGTGATATATGACTCCAGGACAAGAAAGAGTAGAAATCTCCCTTAAAGAGAAAAATTGATGTCTCGGGTGTGCAAAATCAAACTTTTGTATAATTCAACTTCACTCTCTAGTTCTGTGTTTCTGAGGGTGGTAGATATAACTAATCATTTAAGGATTTTTGTTTTTCATTTTCTTCAGAAATCTCCCTTAAAGAGAAAAATTGATGTCTCGGGTGTGCAAAACCAAACTTTTGTATAATTCAACTTCACTCTCTAGCCCTGTGTTTCTGAGGGTGGTAGATATAACTAATCATTTAAGGATTTTTGTTTTTCATTTTCTTTTGAGAGAAATAAGATATTCAGAGACTTATTTGATGATTAGTCCTTGATCTTTGGCTTTTCCCTGAGTGTCCACCCTCAAGGGGTTTCTGGTCACCCTGTCATACTGCTTGAAGTGTATATCCCTCTGGGCTCCCCAGTTTCTTCACAGTTCACTCTGCCCCTTCTTATCTTAACTATAATACCTCTGTAGAGACTGTAGACTTTTCTCAGCCATATTTAAACTTAGGAACTTAGGAAGACTTGCAATTTTGTCCTGAACCAACCTGGAGCTGAGGAAGCCAGGTGTAGGGAAAGTGAAGGAATATGGTCAGGGCCCCTTAGACGTTCAGAATCTTGCCAAGCATTTGATGTAAATATGCACATGTGCCCAGGTGTTTCTTGGTTATTGTCTAATGTAATTGCGTTTGTGCACCCAGGTGTCTTGGGTTCTCGGACTTAAGTATAAAGGCTCTGATCCACAGGACTCTCGAGACGCCCCAGAAGGCCACTAAGGCGGCTGCTGCTGCTAACTACCTGAGCTTGCGTCTGAATAAAGCCTAATAATTTTTTACCCACAGCTCCCAGGATCTTTTCTTATTCCCTAGCTCGTGGACTTGGAAGTGAGGGGTTTGTAGGGTCTGTGATCCCTAGCCCTAGCAATATGGCAGGAGATGAGCCTGGAGAGGGGAAGCATGTGAGGAAAGGGCTTGGGACCTGAAGCTTTAGGCAGATGTCAGTTACTGTCTGGTAGACAGAGTAATGGCTCTGGGCTAGGCCATCTTTTTGAAGGGACTCCAGTGAGGATTGAAGCATGAATCTTATTACTTAAGCTTCCCTGCATTCTCAGGGGTTTTCTCTGTCTCTTCTTCCACTTGTCCATTAGGTATCAGTCAGGATTCAAAAAGAGAAACAAAACCAGTGGGAGATATATGTTAAGGGATTCATTGCAAGGGATTGGCTTATCCAATTTTGGGCTCTGGCTAGATAAGCCTGAATCTGTAGGGCAGGTCAGTTGGAAGGGCAGGCTGGAACTCTGGTAGGAGTTGACACTGCAGTGCGTAGATGGAATTTCTTCTTCTAGAAAACCTCAGTTCTAGTCTTCAGAACTTCTAACTGACTAAATCAGGATCACCCAGATATTAAGGATAATCTCCATTATGTCAAGTCAGCCGATTATGAACTTTAATCACATCCACAAAATATCTTCACAGTATCACCTATAGTAGTGTTTCAGTAGCTGGGGACTTAGAGTGTAGCCAAGTTGACATATAAAGCTGATCATCAAAGGGATTATTACTCAGTAGCAATCTCAGCCTGAGACATTAGAGTAAGATGTCATTGTCTTAGTCTACTTGGGATGCTATATAACAAAATACAATAAACTGGGTAGCTTATAAACAACAAATTTATTTCTCACAGTTCTGGAGGCTGGAAAGTTCAAAATCAAGATGCTAACAGATTTGGTGTCTGGTGAAGGCTGGAGTCTGGTTCGTAGACGGCACCTTCTTGCTGTGTCCTCACATGGTAGAAGAAGCAAGGCAGCTCTCTGGATCCTCTTTTATTAGGGTACTAATCCCATGCAAGAGGGCATCTCTCATGATCTTATCACCTCCCAAAGGTCTCTGCCTCCTGATACCATGACATTAGTGATTATGTTTCAACATATGGATGGGGGAGGGGGGAGACACAAATGTTTAGACCATAGTAAACATTTTGACAGAAAAGTTTAGGTTCTACTCCTGTGCTTAACAAGTCATTTTCTCCTTTGTGAATCTGTATCATCTTTGAAACTGGTAACATCCATCTACTTAGTTTTTGTCCTCGAAATAGTAACCTTTCTTCTTTACAACATGTGTGGCCTTCTGATTGTGGTAGACCCTACACCATCTGTCCTTCCCCTTACATGTTTGACTGATTCTGTTATCTATTACTGTGGAACAGATTAATATGAAGCTTAGTGGCTTAAAACAAGAATTTATAGCACATGATTTTGTGAGTCAGGAACTGGGATAAAGCTTTCTGATTCCTCTCTGCATGGCATTGACTTGGGTTGCTTGATGGTGTTCAGCTGATAGCTGGGCAGGTCTGGAAGGTCATAGCTGGCTTTACTTACATGTCTGGTGCTTTGGCAGGGATGGCTGGAAGGCAGTGCTCATCTGGGCCTCTCTCTCTGTCTCCCTCTCCCCCACCCCCATTTGGTCTCAGGGCTTCCCCACATGTTCTGTGCTACAGGAGAGTTGGACTTTCTTATGTGGTGGCCCAGGGCTCTAGGAAACCAAAGCAGAAGCTGCCAGTTCTCTTAAAGAGGAGGCCTGGAGCTGGCATGGTGTCATTTTCCCCATGCTGTGATGGTCACAGCAGTTACAGGCTAGTCCAGAGTCAAGGGAAGGGACATAGTCCCCAGTTTTTGATATGAATTTTTAGTCATATCTTATTTTTAATACTTTTCTTCCTTGTTCATATTATCCAAGACACACTCCAGTCTCTGCTGTTCGTGAACATCTCAGGCACATTCTTGCTGTACTCTACCTGACCCTGTCTTCTCCCAGATATCCACATGCTCACCTCCTTCATGTTTTTACTCAA
>NW_007741138.1:0-1362 GCF_000696425.1 Galeopterus variegatus | reverse complement strand
CTACCTGACCCTGTCTTCTCCCAGATATCCACATGCTCACCTCCTTCATGTTTTTACTCAAATATCATTTCACTGAGACCTTTCTAGACTAACCTATTTAAAATTAATTTCTTCTCCCACCACTACATATACAATCCCTTCTGCCTTCTCTGTTTCAATTATTCCATACCTTTTGGTGATATTTAACATTTTATTTAAAAATTTTCTGTCTTTCCAAATGTTTCATGTGGGTGAGGATTTTTGTTATGTTTTCTTCGCTGCTGTATCTATGATTATATCCTCAGCTCCTAGAACTTGCATTTGTCATGAAAGTGTCACTCAGATTTTTTTGAGTGAATGAGAAGATTCAAGTAGACTCTTAAAGCTTGCTTCCTTCTTGGCTTAAAAGTTTTATTTCACAAATAAATACCTAATTTGTTTTTGAGTAATGAAGAGCACCTAATTATGATTTTTTTCTCTAAACACCCATTAAGTCACAAGGAAGAAGGAAATGTTTTTGTGCCAAATGTCTTGAATCCAATAATAGAAAGATTGCTTACTCTTCCATCAGCAAGACATTGATCTGCATTTTTTTCCCTAATGGTACAAGTCTTTTGTGTCAGTCAGACTTATTAAATAAATCCATGCATTCTTTGTTCTCTGATAGCCAAGCATATGCAATTATTGTAAGAACATCTACTGTGGAATCATTGACACAAAGAAGAATAGCCAAGCAGATTGATTCATGAGTGTACTAACATTGTTATTTGGATACTTTCATATGGTCATTCTCTAACAATGAAGAAAGCGAAGAAGGAAACAAGCAGGATGCCATCAAGAGAATAAAATGAGCTTTTTATGTCTCAGTTATCTCTTAATTTGTTTCCAGAAAAGTAGGAGGAGAGGAGAATGTATGTCCTGTAGTGTATTGTGTTAATAATATAGCATTTTTCATTTCGGTTAGCTTTTTATATTTTTCATTGAAATAATCAACTTGGAGCACACCTGTCATATATGAAGTTTCATTTCTTGATATAATTGTTAGTTGCACGGCATATTTTACTGCTCAACTCCTGAAGTCACTTGGCTTCAGATTTGTTCATTGTTCTCACAGCTGCTTCCTTGGTAAATCATTCCTCCCACTTCAGACAGTAAATGCAAGAAATGAGAAGTGATGTGTCTCAGAACCTGTAGTTAATACACAGGCATTCATTGTTAATGTACATTGAATACATGCAGCTTTGAATTTGGCTTCTGGAAAAATGCATATTGTGCTTTTAAAATAGCCTGTTTGGCATTCCCAACTAAAAATGTGATATGCTTTAGAAGTTAAAATGTTGGAAATGTAGATATTTTTTCAAGAAATTAAGACACTAGAAAAAA
>NW_007741137.1:24289-26770 GCF_000696425.1 Galeopterus variegatus | reverse complement strand
GAGGGCTCTAACTTGGGAGCAAGAAAAATGGAGCTAGGCTTTGCTGGTAGTCCTGGGACACGCTGACCAGATGGGCCCCATACCGAGTGGCTTTCTATTATAATCATCCTGTCCTTTCTTTCATAGCATCAGATTGAGCAAATTCTTAATGAATAGGTTAACTTTTAAGAAGTATTTTTGTAAGAAATACCACCTGTGGCTGTGCTTACTTCCTTAAATAAATCCAAGACTCTTCTAGTGAATAGAATTGTAGAACTACTTTATTAATATATTAGTACTGAAGCTCATATGGGAATGGTAAGATATTAATCAAAGAAGTGAGAGCTTCCCCCAAATCCCATATTGGTTTATCCCTTTCCTTTAAAAAATATTTGGACTCCAATCACTCTCCATTTGAAACCCTACTGATCTTAATTCAATGGTAATCAGCCTGACAACTATTTCTTGTGAGCTTATAATATCTTGATGTTTTGCACCATAAATTAAACTACATGGATTTCAGATTAATCTATAAGCCCCCAACAGTGTGTTACCAAATTATATAAACTCTAAATAGCAGATGGAATGAAATAGATGTGAAAATAAGTGACCCTATCTCAGCATAAATCACATATCACACTGAGTTTTCTCCTAATTCTATGGCTGCCAGCTATCTCAGATTCAGCAGCAACTTCTCATACCAACTTCAATAATTTCATAGAACATGTACTCTTCTATATCTTCGGAGGAAAATAAATCAGTGTCAATGAGTTAGTTAATTGATTTCCAATATCTCCTATTCTAATTGGTCGATATTAAAAAAAACAAAGCAAAACCCCTTGCTGATTTTTAATTAAATCCACATGCCTACTAGTTTGAATTAAATGAATATGGTAAATACAGCTCCATGTCAACGTACATACACAGATACAAAATCATATTCTTTACAGATAATCATATAATTTCAAATTGTGACCATTTCCCATGTCATTAATAAAAATTTGATTTATAGACCAAAGAGATACTAGAAATAAAATTGTCAAATATAATTATCAAAACTTTGGCCTTTAACCATTAACAATTGGGGGGCCTAGGGCCTCAGCCACAGCCGCTAACATCCACATTCAGCCCAATGATGACCCCCAGACCACTGCCAGAAGAGCCCCGGGTTCCCAAGCTGGGGCAGGGGGATGGAAGGCCTCAGCTATGCTCCTTCAAAGTCTGTGTCCAGCCGAGCAACACAGACTCCTCCCCAGCTCCTCTGCCAGAATGAGGGGGATCCTATGGGCCTTGACCATGCCACCTCCCCCTCTCTCCCCTATTTCTCCCACCCTATCCCCCTCCCCTTCTTCTCTCCCCCTCCACACCAACTGCTCGGCAACAACATCTTAGAATGTAAAAACAAATGAATGAACAAAAAAACTGTTAGCACCATGACTCTCATATAAATATAAATGAATATATTTATTTAAATATGTGGAGATATCATTACACACCTAGTAGGATGAATAAAATAGGAAAATAACTGGCAATACCAACTCCTGGCAAGGATGTGGAGCAATAGGAACTCTCATTTATTGCTGGTAAGAATGCATATAGTACAGCCACTATGAGAGATAGATGGGCAGTTTCTTATACAGCTAAGCATATAACATCCAGCAATTCCACTCTTAAGTATTTACCCAACTAATTTTAAAATTTGTGTCTACACAAAAGCCTACATAAAAATGTTTATAATAACTTCGTTCATAATTACCAAAGCTGAAAGCAACCAAGATGGTTTTCAATGTGTAAATGAATAAATAAATTGTGGAATAGCCACACAATGGAATACTATTCATCAATAAAAAGGAATGAGCTCTCAAGCCGTGCAAAAACATGAATGAATCTTAGATGTGTATTACTAATTGAAAGATGTCAGTCTAAAAGTTTACATACTGGTCCATTTAAATGACATTTTGTAAAAAGGAAAACTATAGAGATGATGAATCAAAAGTTGCCAAGAGTTTGAGGTATCTCTGGGGTGTTGAATAGTGGAAACACACAGGATTTTTTAGGGTAGTGAAATTATTCTGTATGATACTATTAATGGCAGGTACATTACACTCTGCATTTGTCAAAACCCCAAAAATTTAAAGAGCAAAGAATGAACATTAATGTTAAAAAATTTAAAAAAATTTATTTAGGAGGTTGAGGGACCCTAGGATAGAATGCAGACTGTGCCAAAAGAACATAACTGTGTACAACTACATGATGGGAGTGGGGGTAAAAGGCGCTGACCTAAGTAAGTTTGAAAATTAGTAGAATCTGAAATACTAAAGGCAAAGGAACAGTATATATACTCTGTACTCTAGTTAATAAAGTTGTTTCCTGTGGGGATATGAGTTAATAATTCTGAAATCACTGTACATGTGTTCTAGATTTGAACAATGATGTAAATACATGGTGGGTGGTGAGGTTTCACAGAGGTGGAGTGGGATCTAAGAAGGTTTTTATCGGTGT
>NW_007741137.1:21790-23549 GCF_000696425.1 Galeopterus variegatus | reverse complement strand
TTGCTCTTGGAAATGCAAATAGTACTCTGGTATCACAGCGCACACTTCTCAGGATCGTGCTATCTCCTGGAATGGCCGCTCCAGACCCGTCGCCATCTTAGAATCCAAAAAGGATTTTTTAATATGTGCATTATACCTATTGATATTTTCATATGATGAATTACAACCGATACAATTTAAAAATATTTATATAATAATTCATTTAAAAATAAGTGATAAACCAATTATATGTCAATTTATACAACATGTTTTTATGAAAAGTAATATTTTAGAAAACTAAAGCATTTAGTGTAAAGAACGATATTGTTTACATTTCTTACAAATCTCTTTCACATCTATCTTAATAGGAAGTAATTGGAATTTTATGTCTGTTTCTGCATTCAATGTGTTACAGCATCACATATTATATAGTATCAGGAAAATTCCACTTTACAATGATGTGAGAATGAGATTGAAAAAGGCAAATCTTAAAATTATTATCTAAGTATCTTAATATTTTTGTGAACGTAGTTTTAGTCTTGAAGATGTTTCAGAAAGTATCTTGGGGACCTTCGATGGTCCCTGTACCACACTTTGAGAACCACTGCCTTGAGCAAAGGCACAGGGGAGAAAAACCCAGAATGTGTAGGGAAAGAAGGCATAGGTTAGTAATAGTAGAATTAAATTTGAATGATGGGAACCACAAAAGACCCTGAATAGTCAAAGCCATCTTGAACAAAAAGGACAAAGCTGGATGTATCATCCAACTGGATTTCAAACTATATTACAAAGCTATAGTAATAAAAACAGCATGGTACTGACATAAAAACATACTTATCAACCAATAGAATAGAATAGAGTCCACAAATAAATCCACATATTTACAGTCAATTGATTTTTTATAAAGATACTGAAAACACACAATGGGGAAAGGACAGTCTCTTTAATAAATGGTGTTGGAAAAACTGGATATCCACCTATGGAAGAATGAAAATGGATCCTTTTCTCACTTCTTATAAAATAATCAACTAAAAATGGATCAAAGACTTGAATATAAGATCTGAAACTGTAAAACTTCTAGAAGAAAACATAGGGGAAAATCTCCATGACAGTGGTCTGGGCAGTTATTTATCTGATATGACCCCAAAAGCATGAGCAACAAAAGCAAAAATAAACATATGGTATTGCATCAAACTAAAAAGCTTCTGTGCAGCAAAGGAAACAGTTAACAGAGGGAAGAGACAACCCACAGACTGCGAAAAAATATTTCAACATCAGGTACTGGATAAGTGACTAATATCCAAAATATATATGAAACTCAAACTACTCAAAAACAATAAAACAAAAAATCCAACCTAAAATGGACAAAGAATCTAAACAGGCATTTCACAAAAGAGGANAAAACAAAAAATCCAACCTAAAATGGACAAAGAATCTAAACAGGCATTTCACAAAAGAGGACATAAAAATGGCCAAATAATATATGAAAAAAATGCTTGTATATGTCAAAATATTTAAAAGAGAGGATTTTAAATGTTCTCACCACAAAGAAATGATAAATATTTGAGGGGATGGATATATTAACTAGCCTGATTTGATCTTTCCACAGTATTTACATGTATGGAAACATCACATTGTATTCCATAAATATATACAATCATATTTGTCATAACTTAGGGGTTATTCAATATGAGTTTGGAAGAAAAGGAGAAAGACATTAGGGACAGGGGAATTTGAAGTTAAAAATAAAATAAATCTAAGAATAAAAAAGTAGTTTTAT
>NW_007741137.1:18721-21128 GCF_000696425.1 Galeopterus variegatus | reverse complement strand
AGGGACAGGGGAATTTGAAGTTAAAAATAAAATAAATCTAAGAATAAAAAAGTAGTTTTATATGAGGTAACAAATATGTTAATTAGCTTGATTTAATAATTTCACAACATATATGTATATCAAAATATCATGTTGTACACTATGAATATATACAATTTTCATTTGTCAATTATGCTTTAATAAAGGTGGGGGACAAATCTAAAAAAAATAATTAGAATGGTGCAATGACATGTAGTTAAATGAAATGAAAAATAAATTGTCAGATATTGGAGGGGTTTGACAGTCATGTAAACTTTGATTGGTTTGCTGGTTTATTTTTTAACTATCATAAACAGCAAGTTTTTGAGAAGAGTGACAATACTTAGTTTTTTACAAAGTTAAGGCAATAAATTCTAATAACAATATAAAGTAAAATTTGGAGGGTTAAAAGATTGGAAGTCAGGGGCTGGCCAGTTATTCGGCTGGTTAGAGCTCATTGTTATAACACAAAGGTCTAGGGTTTGGATACCTGTACTGTCCAGCTGTCAAAAAAATAAAAATAAAAAAGTGATTGGATGTGAAAGATCAGAAATCAGAGGACATGATTTTAATAGTCCAGGTGAATCATGAAAAGACTCATAAAGGATTTTTAAAGGGTAGGGAATTTTATACCCAATATAAACGTAGAATGAAGAACACTTGGGGATTATTCAATATGTGCTTGAAAGAAAAGAAGAAAAAATGTTAGAAACAAGGGAATTTGAAATTTTGATCTGAAAGAGTCCCATATACTATATATAATATATATAATACTATATTCATATCATGTATACCTTACTTGTAGTAGACTTTCCAAAAACAGCACATATATATACATATAATATATATTTTATTTCAGAGAAGTTTAAAATGATAGGAAGAAGTCTTAGCAATCATATTCCCCTTAGAAAGATGGATCACTATTTTTGATAAATCTCTTGGCTTTGGAGCTGAGATTATACCAAGGGCACTTGTGAGAAACTATACATAGACTCTGTACCAGTTTTTATTTATTTTTTCCAGAAAGAAAACGTGCATTGGAGTAACTATGCATAGATTCTTCTAATTTAGTTAATATAGTGCATTTGGTTAACTGTGGGGGGTTGGTTTTTCTGAGTGGTGTATAAAGACAGAAATCCAAAGCTGAATTCCTTAATATAGAAAATATCAGAAAGATGGGGTTTATGGGCCAAATTGTGTCACCCCAAAAAATTCATATGTTCAAGTCCCAAATGCCAGCATCTGAGAATGTAGCTGTAAATGAAGATAGGTCCTTTAAAGAAGTAATTAAAGTTAAATTAAGTCATATGGGTGGGCCCTGAAAAGGTGATTAGGTTAAAATGAAGCCTATAGGTTTGGACCCTAATCCTACCTGACAGTTGTCCTTATAAGAAAAAGAAATTTGGGCACTCGGAGAAACACCAGGGATGCAGATACACAGAGGATAGCCCTGTGAGGACACAATAACATGATGGCTATTTGCAAGCCAAAGAAAGAGGACACAGGAGAAGCAAACCTGCTAACATCTTTATATTAGACTTCTAGCTTGTGAACTGTGATGAAAAAAAATGTATGTTGTTTAAGCCACTTAATCTGCAGTATTTTGTATGGCAGCCCAAGAACACTAATACAAATAGTGAGGAAGAAAGCGATAGGGAAGTTAAATTTGCTTGCACAAAGGAGGAGAACATTGGAGAATGAACAGGAATTTTGCATAATTTTGCTTTGTGACAAGCGATACTTCCGATAGAATTGTGAATAAAATCTACATTACTCACAGCATAGTGGAGTTGAATTTTTATTTTTATTTTTTTAATTTTTATTTTTTGGTGGTTCAAGGCATACATTAACTTATTAAAGTTTTTACATAAAGACCTAGCACACCTGGGTTAAATAAACAAGTAGATTTATTCTAACTAGTGACAAATTTTATTTTAAGTAAAGAAATTGTAGTCTGTAAATGAATTAAAAATTAGAATGATAGAAAATGCAAGCAAAATTTTATTTTTTAGCACAAAGTAATACCAAATCAAGATAATTTCAGGAGGAAACATGGTGATCTTAGTCAGACCATAAAGGCTGGTCCAGATACAAGAATTGGTAAGAATGAGAATAAACTAGCTGAGCTAACTTTCCTTGGGATCACTCTTCATTCAGCAAGCAATGAAACAAATATGTGCAAAAATAAGAAAACACAATACAGCTCTTTGTTACCTCTCCTACTCCTAATAAACATGTTCTTAAAATTTGAAGGTCTCCAAAGGATGGAATTAGTTTTGGTGAGGTATCCACCAGGTCAAAGAGACCAGAATAGTGGATTTGTTACCTTTTTTCCCCCATTTTCAGCTATAAGTATGTATGTGGACATACTTTTCTGAACACTGAGGGT
>NW_007741137.1:16669-18004 GCF_000696425.1 Galeopterus variegatus | reverse complement strand
ACATGTTATTATTAAATCATTGGGCCTATCCGAAGTTTCATTGTACCAGGCATGGCTTTTTTAAAAAGTCCCTAAATTATACATTTTGAATATTTTGGGAACTAACTTGTATACATTGTTAAGAATAAACCTCAGTTTTTTTGGTGGAATCTTTAGGGTTTCTATATATAAGATCAAACATAGACAGTCTTATTTCTTCCTTTGTAATTTGGATGCCTTTCATTCATTCATTCATTCATTCCTTTATTTTGCACAATTACTCTGACTATGATGTCCAGTACTATGGTGAATAGAAGTGACAAGAGTGGGCATCCTGTCTTATTTCTGACCTTAGAGAAAAGCTGAAACCTTTTCACCATTGAGTATGATGTTATCTGTGGTTTGTGATATATGGTCTTTATCACATTGAGATGCATTCCTTCCAAACCTAATTTGTTGAGACTTTTTGTCATAAAAGGATGTTGAGCTTGGTCAAATGCTTTTCTGCATCTATTGAGATGATCATATAATATTTATTCCTCATTTTGTTAATGTGATGTCTCACATTTATTGATTTGCCCATTGACAGATGAATGGATAAAGAAAATGTGGTATATAAAATGAAATATTGTTCAGCCTTATCTTGCTATTTGGAACAATATGGATGGATCTGGATTTACATTATAAAAAAAAGAATGAATTCTTGCTATTTGGAACAATATGGATGGATCTGGATTTACATTATAATAAGTGAAAGGCGCCAGACTTAGAAAGACAAATACTGTATTATCTCACGTGTATGTGGAAACTAAAATATTCAAACTCAGAAGCAGATAGTAGAGTGATGTGTGCCGGGGACTAGGGGTAGGGAAAATGGTTGGGGAGGTGACTGTCAAAGAGAAGGTTTCAGTTATGAAAGATAAATAATTTCTGGAGAACTTCTGTATAACATAGTGCCTATAGCTAGCAATACTCTACTGTATACTTAAAATTTGCTAATAATGTAGACCTTATGTTGTGTTCTTACCACAAAAATATAAATAAATAAATAATAAAGGGGGCAGGAAGAAACTTTGGGAGGTGACAGATATGTTTATTGCCTTAATGGTGGTAATGGTTTCATGGGCATATACCTATCTCCAAACTCATCGAGTTGTATACATTGAATATGTGTGATTTTTATGCATCAATCATACCTCAATAAAATGGCTTAAAAAATCATTGATAAACACTCAACAAGTGATTATCTATGGGAGGTATGAACCTTCCTAAATTTCAGAAAAAGTTTAGACATGTACTGTTCACTGTAATAGTATCAAAAGCACAGCCAGCCATTAATCCTATTTCTTGGCTCCC
>NW_007741137.1:7029-15215 GCF_000696425.1 Galeopterus variegatus | reverse complement strand
ATGGAAGTTATAAAATAAACTGTTTCCCTTGCTTTATGGAACACCATTACTCAATAAAACACATGTTTCACCCATTTGGGAGAAAATAAGGAGACAGTTATAATCATATCAACCACTTTTCTAATTTTTCCCTCAGCCTAAAATGATCAGGGATGTTTAAATTTAAAAAAACAAAAACAAAACAACAAACAACTATTTATAAATTTTACTTTTGTTACTTTCTGGATGGATGATGACTTGGATTACTGAAATAATCTCTGATTATATTTTCTTAAGTTTACAATAAAGAAAATGATACTTTCTAACAAGATTATAATAAAGATTTTAAAAAATTATGTAAAATAACTAGCACATTGTTTGCCATAATGTTGATTACATTTTCTTTCCTCCAGATTTACAAATTAAAGAAACCACAGCATCTATTTACCAAAGCTCCAGTTAAACAAACCTTTTAAATATATCTCAAAATATGTGCTCCATTTCATTCATATTAAACAGACAGCTAAAATTTCCTTCATTTTACCAATCAAATATTTCACAGGGGAGGATTCTGTGTTAATTTGGCCATGAGAGTTATTATCCGCCTTCAAAGTGGGCAAAACAGCCAGACTGGAAATGTTATGTTTCATTTATTTCATAAATCTAGAGAAAGCCTTAGTAAAGGAATGTGAGCCATTTATCTATTACTACCTTCAGGTGCTAGTGCTCTGAGTAACAGTCATAAAAATGTGGGGACAGGTGAAAGCTCACAAAAGTTTCCAATCCTGAAGCCACAGATAATTGTAGGCAAGTTGCTTACTCATTTTGGTGAAAATAACAGGCAAGATATGAAATGGCTTTGCTTTTTAATAGATTTAATCTATATTTTCTAGTAACAAAAGTTATACACATGCATCGTGGTGGATATAAAGGAGACAGAAAACTAAGAAAGTAGAACAAGAAACCACACCATTTCATGATAAAATTGCAACCCTAAACTCTGATAACAAATTTTTGTCAAGTGGATAGATTTAAATTGATTTTCTCTCTCTACAAAAGTAACTTATTTATTCATATTTATATTTAGTTATATTTACTGAATTTATATAACTATATGAAGTCAACCAAAATGAGAGAATATTACATATATGGCTGATTTATAATCTGTGTTTTGATTCACTGTATCGGATAAATTTCCAACATTTTTAATGAATCATATTTTCAGTATATTTTAGTGTATAGATATGGCATGTTATATTTACTTCTGAGGAATATTTATTTTTTAAATTATTTTCCTTTGTCCTAAATATTGCCACTATAAACGCCTTTACTCATATATACAACTTATTTATCTAAATTTTAGAACTGAGAATGTTAGCCAAAAGTTCTAAACTATTTTAATGCATCTAAAATTTAGATCAAACAGTCCTCTGGAAGTAGCATAAACATTAATGATAAATAACACAAGCCATGTAAGATAGAGTTCATTTTCATATACTCCTGCCAATATTAAAGATTATCAATTTTTTAATATTCCATATTCTGTTTAACTGATAGCCCGAAACAACAATTTAAACAAATTCTTGTTGTTTTCTTTGAAAATTAATGACCTTGAACATAAATATTTTTATGTTCATCATTCATATGTATTGTTTCTTTGGGTTGCCGGTTTAAATTCTTTCCCCAAATGCCTTTTTGATTTTTTTTTCTTTTCCTGGTTTTTAAGACATTTATACATGTATAAATATATATACATGTATATATTTATATATAGTAAAAACATAAAAGTTAAAAATTATTTTATCTTCCTTAGATATATAGTTTTTACTTATACATCATCTAAATATTTATTGTCATATAGATATCTTCCAAATCTCCATTAAGTCTTTGTGCAGTTAATCCTATTTTACATAGTATTAGTACAATTACGCTAACTTTCCTTTTTATTAGGATTTCTTTAAAAATAATTTTTATAATATAATTATTACATTAATAATTATATGTATTATATAAATAAATAAAAATATAGTGTATATAAATTATATTATGATTATATCTTATATAATAATTTATAATTATTATGTTAACATTCTCATACCTTAGTATTATTATATACATTTTTCATAATATATAGCAATGTACAAATAAATTATTATATATTGCCAATTACATGTGTTATATAATATAATTATATCACTGTTGTTTCTGAAAGATATTTTTGCTGGTAATTTCTGGGTTGATGAACTACTTTTTTTTTTCTGTACTTTAAAGACTTTATTTTTATTTGTCTCCTGGCTTTCTTTCTTTCTCTTTTTTCTTTTTCCCCCCTAGTGAGAAGGTAGATGTTATTTGTGGTGTTATTCCTCTCATAGAATCCATTTTTTCCTTTTGACTGATTTTTAAACTAAGCTTTATTTTAGCTTGCAGAAATTTGGCTATAATTTGCTTTAGTGTGGTTACCTTTGTATTTATCTTGCCTGAGGTTTGCCAAATTCCTTGAATTTTAGATCAATGTTTTTCATCACATTTGAGAAATTTTGGGTCTAAATATTTTAAAAATATTTTTTTCTACACAATTGTCACTTTCTTCTCTTTCTGGACTCAAATTACATTTATGTTGGATCATTTCATATTATTTCAGAGATCCTTAGTCCTCTTTTCATTTTTCTTTAGAAGACTGTTTTCTCTTAATGTAGTCTTACATTCACCTTCCTCTTTCAATTGCCATGTCCAATGTACAGTTAAGCACATTCAGTAATTTTTTTTAAAGTTTCACTTACAGTATTTTTAAGTTCTAGAATTTTTATATTATTATTTTTATTATTTCTGTTTTCTTCTGGTATGCTTATTTGGCTCCTCTTTAGGATCATATTTTCTTTCAACTCTAAACATATTTTGAATTTTTTAAAACATTTTATCATTGCTGCTTTAAAGTCTTTGTCTACTATACCCAATTCTTTGCCATTATGGGTTTAGTTTCTATTTTTCTATTCATTGCCTTTTGTAAAACTATGGGTCATATTTTTGTTTCATTACATATCTGGTATCATCAATTATATACTAGATGTTGTGAGTCATAAATTATAGAGACCAAAAATTCTGTTGCCTTTTTCTGAAAAGTATTGACTTTTGTTTTAGTAGACAGTTCAATTACTAAATGTTTACCTTGATTTAGAATAGGCTTGGTAAAGGCCAAGATGTTTACCAAGCTTCTCTAATTTGTTAAAATTACTTTCCAAAACTGTGTTCTTAGCTGGGTCTTGTCAAAGCTTAATTCTAGTCTTAGGAAGGTACTAGAGTTGATGTCATTACAGGGTGTAATCCTTATTCCTAAAGCATCTGGAAAGAGATGCTAAAGATATTAATGAGGTTTCCTCAGTCTGGCTGGACCCCAATGTCCCCAGCACTGCTCAGCCTTTAGTATCTTTATTCATATCATAGTCTTATAGAAGCTGTTCTCTGATAAGCCTCTGGTAGTCTCCTCCTGCATATGTGCGGTACAGCCCTCAGCCAAGGACCCATGAGAATTCCCACACTGAATTCTGGGGTCTGTTTCTGCACAGATCTTTCCTTTATGGTGCTCTACCTAGCTGACTTAAATCATTTATCTCTTCTCTGAACTCTAATCTCTGCCTCCTGCAGCTCTGGACTCCAGCTGTGCTTGAATTTCTGCACTGGAGTCATGAAATTTTCCCCAGGCCAGAGCAACCCTGGAGCTTGCTTTGAGCATTTCACTTCTCATGGGGATTACAGTCTTGCACTGCCAGTTGTCCACTGCCTGACAACAGTTGCCCTGTATAGTTTGTCCAGTTCTATAGTTGATTATGGCAGGAAGACTATTTCAGTACCATTGACTGTATCATAGCCAGAAGCAAAAATTTCTGTACCTGAAATATTTTAATGTGTATTTTCCAGCCACTTTTCTTTTCTTTTTTTTTTCCTTTTTGTCTTTTCTCGTGTCTGGCAACGGATCGCAACCCTCAGTGTCGCGCCCACACCGGACCGGGACCGGCAACGGGATCGCAACCCTCGGCAGCGCGCCCGCACCTCGCTCAGCCAGTGAGCAGGAACTGGTCTGTATGTGGGATCCGAACCCTCAGAAACTGGTCTGTATGTGGGATCCGAACCCTCGGCGGGAGCACCGCTGCGCTCCCAAGCGGCGCACTGTAGCAGTGCGCCACTGGGCCGGCCCCATCCAGCCACTTTTCTTATGCAATTTTAATAAAGATAGATTTTCTCTCTCTCTCTCTCTCTCTCTCTCTCTCTCTCTGTGTGTGTGTATATATATATAACTTTGACTCTTTTTATTTTCACCTTAAACTAGATGCATTATCCAACATTGCTTATGATAATTACTAACCATTTAAAACACTTAATAGAAATAAATCGTTGGATTTGCAATAATTGTCTATAATTATAATAATTAATTCAGAACTGTAAAATTTTTCTACTTTGTAACTAATCTTGTTTTATACCATAATTATTGTTCTTTCAGAGACTTGTGATTTAATCCTTGCTGTCAGTCACCCTGGAGTACAATACATAAAGTCGTCTCATGAAAAGCAGCTCAATTACAAATCAATGCTTGCCACCTTGAGTAGTAAATATGATTTATCACTAGTAACGACAAATATGACACTAATCAGTAACAGTAAATAATTGAAAGTGAAGATGTATGTTAAAAATAAATGCTTATTCCTGTATACTCTTGTCTCTCTTTTTAACGAATTTGTAGCCCCCAGCACCCCATTTCCACTTTTTCAGTGTACTATCTCCATTAAGGATTTTTGTGGCTTTGGTGAATTAATAACAAACTTCATATAATCTTTCCATTGATATAATTTATGCTTTTAGACTATTTTCATTTCAAGCATTAACACTAGTGATAGAATTCAGACATTGAATTAAAGTCATATTTCTTAGGACATTGAATTGGAGTTTATATTTGAAACCACTAATCGTCTTCTCTATCCACAATGTTCAATATATATGGCAGGTCTGTTCAAATCTGAAGTCACACTTACTTTGTGCTAGAGTTTGAATTCAATTCCTGTAAAAGGTCATGCTGCTCCCAATTTGCAGCAATAGGCAGTAGTGTCCTAGTAAGTGTTTAACAACTGACTCTCAAGGAACCAAACAAACAAAAACCTGATTAGCAGAATTTGCTGTTGAGAAGAGATGTACATGATTGGCTCCACCAAACCGCGGGCCATAGGGCCCTTTCATCAATTCTCGGAGGATGACTGACACCTATTTGGGTGTATGAACATTCCTCCTGTGGTATATCAATGTTTGGTGAGCAGAGCTCTTCAGAATGGTCACCAAACATGAGTCTCATTGCATTTACTTGCATATGTCCTAAAAGAGTCCTTTTTTTCCTAATGAACGTTTATGGAACTATCTCTTTCTGACTGAAATTTAGGAAATTTTGGATTTCTTTTTTTACCTCTTGAATACAAGGTTTAATGTAGATGTTTGGTGCTTTTCAGGATGATTGTCTGGTATTTGCTACTTACTAACATATGAAACAGACACACATGTGCACATAATATTTCTTTCAGAGTTTAAACTTTCTCAAATCTTCCATTTCTTCAGCTTCTAGAACTAAGAGGTACCGTAAAACCAGGTTTGTTTGACTTCAGGATGCTATTTGGCATAATTTATTTAAATGTACTGGACTTAGTTAAAAAGCAAATAAAATTAATAGTCATGTTCTTATTCTTGGAGAGGATTTCTCTGCCCATGCCTATCATTGTCTATCACCTTACTTTAATTTTTATCAAAATATTTTTTGCTACCTGAAATATATTAACATTTTATTTATTGTTGTATCTATAGCATCAAGAACACCAAGTGCATAGCACCAAGTGCATAGTCACAAAATAAAGATTTGTTGAAAAATAAAGCTTAAAAAAATTAATTAAAATTTAAAGCCCCAGACCCCACCAAAAAATTTCCATTAAAACTAATTAAAATAAATTATTTTCCTGAACTTTGCTCACTGAAATATTTAAAATATTGGTGCCATAAAACCATACAAAATAAGAAAGTAATTGAGATGCTACATATAACCATTCAAGTTAATTTTATTTTATTTTATTTATTTTTTAATTTTTTAATTTTTTCCTTTTTTTTGTCTTTTTTACTGACTGGTAACGGAATTGCAACCCTTGGTGTTGCACCCGCTCCGCGCTCAGCCAGTGAGCGGGAACTGGTCTCCACATGGGATCCGAACCCTCGGCGGGAGCGCCGCAGCACTCCCAAACGGCGCACTCTCCAGTGTGCCACTGGGCTGGCCCCAAGTTAATTTTATGTACTCCAGATAGTTTATATTTTAAGTTATAACCTCTAGATTTGTTTAAAATCCACTTAGCATTTTACCTTGCTGCAATAATAAACAGAAAAGTAAACATACCTAGAAATACTTGTTTATTTATATCTATGATTGAAGAAAGCTTTTCTATTTATATTAAAAGTTCTTTCTTGCTATTATTTTTAATGGTTGCATATTTTATCATAAAAAATATGTATTTATGTATTTATTTCCTTATTAGTTTCCCAATTATCTCTAGGCCTGTGGGTGCAAATGGAACCATGCTTGCATCACTTATTCAGATTTCACTGATTCTTAACTTTGTCTCTTTACGTGATTCCTCAGAGCCTTCAAAGACCCTGTAAAGCATTTTGGAGAGACCCCAAGTGGTCATTTAATAGTATCTCACATGTCCTTGTGAATTTAGATTTGACTTATATCAACGTGAATGTCACTGGGCACTAACATTCTTTAGCCACCATGGTAGCCATCAAGATGTGCCTTCTGACTACCACCATTCCTGCTGGGTTCCATAATGTGTTGAGAGAATGGTGACACTTCCTCCACATTTACTGACAGTTATTGTCTTTGGCAAATACTGTAGCCTCTGTTAAGTGATGCAACTACTGCATTTGCCTCTTTTCCAGGTGCACATGTTCACCAGAGATTCTCAGACATCTCGGTGACCTCTCATAGAGCAGGAAAGATCGCCACTTCTTGTGGTAAACCAAACTAGTGTTGGTTGTGCCCCGATACCAGAGAAGTGAATCAGCTTTATTTTTTGCTAATGATTCTCCTCTTGGGAATACAGACAAAAGTCTGTAAAAACATTCTGAGAGTATTCCCAAATGACAGATTTTGAATTACTCCTCTCTTTATTCCTAAGACTTTACTACATGTAAAGCTCAAGGTGTTTGTTTTCCCCATAGGATGAGTTCTTTACAATCTCTATTCTCCGTAACTCATTTAAATTAATTTCTGATGATTCTTTCTCCTGTGATTATCTTTTCCACCATTTTACCAAACATAATCACAAACTTAAGTGCCACTGTGTAACAGTTACCCTATTGTTAGACAGTGATGGCTTTAAGTATTTCCCTTTGTGGAAATCTTGGAAATTAAAATTCCTTTTAGTGTTAGTCATTTCTTTGAAATAAATTCTGTAAAAGTGAATTATTTATGCAAAAGTTTTGAAAGCTTTTAGGATTCCTAGTACGTATTTAAGGTAGATATTCCTATGTGACTTTTGCTTTTATATAATATCATTCTTAATCTCAAGAAAACAATTTCCTCAGTAAGCTAGTTCCATGGTAAAATAACTGTTCTTCAAAAACTGTAAATATAACTAGCGTGCTCATAATACGTCCCACAAAAACATCATATTGATTTTTTAATTAAACTTATTAATTTAAAAAAATCAGAAGTTTATTTCAGTCTCTTTGCTAGCAGAGTATGATTTTCACAGAATCTAAGCATTCAAGTTTAAATACCAAGGTTTAGGGGCAGGCTTTGAAATTTTACACCCGTAAATTTTGAGTATGTTATATAAGCAAAACAATCCTTTCGGTCTAACATGAGATATCTGTGGCCTTGATAGTGTGTCATCTCCCTGTCTTATCACTCACTGGGAATTGAATAAATTCCTACCTTGAAGAGTTTCCATGAACCCATAGAAAACAATGTTAATTATATTTATAATCTGCTTTTCTTGGCTCTAAACTAACCAATTTCTACCTTCTGACTCACTGAGTTGTACATGCCAATATTATGCTTGTTTTTGCCTACATCAATGCACCAGCTATTAACATTCAAAATGAGTTTTTCTAAGGTATTTATAATTGCTAAATAATTTTTAATCCTCTCCTCTATCTTTCTTTTCTCTCTATCTTGTTTT
>NW_007741137.1:5320-6496 GCF_000696425.1 Galeopterus variegatus | reverse complement strand
ATAAAAACAAGCCTACTTTAGGCTATGTATGTTGAATAAATACTTTGTATCTGTTTATTTATATAAAAAATTATCATAATTACTTTAATCATCATCCTCGTCACCCTCAATTTATTGAATGCTTACCCAGCATCAAGGTAATGTGCTGGGTACTTTTATAACTTTATTAGTTTTCTAGGGCCACTATAACAAATTATCATAAACTTGGTGACTTGAAACAACGGAAATATATTCTCTCAAAATTCTGGTGACCAGAAGTCTGAAAACAAGTTATCAGCAAGGTTATACTCAATGCTGAGGATATAGGGGAGATTCTGTTCCTTATGCCTCTTTCAGGTTCTGGTGTTGCCAGATTGTTTGGGACTGTAGACACATGACTCCAACCTCTGCTTCCATGGTCACCTGCTTTACCCTCTCCATCTACCTTTTCTTTGTGCCTTCTAAGCAAAATTGTCATTGGATATAGGACCCACCCCAATAATCCAGAATGATCTCATCCCAAAATCCTTAACTTAATTACATCTACAAAAAGCCTTTTTCTAAGTAAGGTAATATTCACAGGTTCCGGAGTTAGGACATGAATATATCTTTTGGGGGGCCACTATTCAACCCACTCCACTTACCTTATCTTTAGTTGTTATAAATATAGAGATAAACTGAGAATGAGACAGGTTAACAATTTTTCTAAGGTTGTATGGATTAGGAGTGGTAGGACCGGGATCCTAAACAAAAACAGCACTCATCCCATTGAATATTAATTGTTCATTTATTCATTTCTATCCCTCTCTAAGTCTGGGTATCTTGCTGGCTGAGGCACTCATGTTCTATGACATATTCCCAATGCCACATTTTTGGCCCTCGATGGAGACTAGGCCGAAATAACCAATTGTTGTATGAATAAACACATGAATTCTCACCGGCAAGTCCTTCACCAGTGACCAATCATGTCCAGTATCCTTATCAAAAGAAAATATCCATTATTTTACAGCTGTTTTATCTAAAGGCTATCAGAATTTGATAGCAAATGTTAATTTCTTTCCAGAGACATTTAGTATGGAAATTTGATTCTTTAGACTTAGTTACTCAAAAACAAACTTCAAGACATAACACTGGGAAGTAGGGATTGGCCATTTCCTACTTCCTTCCTCTGTTTTTTTATTATTGAATTTTTAAGAC
>NW_007741137.1:2517-4132 GCF_000696425.1 Galeopterus variegatus | reverse complement strand
AGGATGGCCAAACACCACATAGAACTACTCAGTCCCTGTGGCAACTGTTTATGAATGAATCATTCAACCTCCTCTTTTTTCTCCTTGAAAGAATTTGAGTCATTCATTTCAATAGGCAAGTAAAATTTTGGTAATATAAAGGCTTAGGATTGATTGATTTGTAAGATATGATCTATTTGAGGAGTATTTTTCTCAAAGTTACTATATGTATCCTCTACATCTGTCTCCTCTTCCTGCCTTTTAAGGACAATTGCCTACACACACACACACACACACACACACACACACACACACACACACAGTATGCATTATATATATATATAATTTTTTCCTGAGTTATTTTCCTCTAGTTTTTCTTTTGTCACTCATTCATTTATCATTCTTGTGCCAAGAGCATCTAACATCCAGGTAAATCTTACTGTTTTATTATAGCTTGTTTGTTTGGTTTAGATGTCCTTTCTTCTTGAGGTGCTCCAAGATTAGGAATCCTTATATGATCTCTAAACAACCCTGAGTTTGGTAAGGAGGGTTCAGGCATGACAAGGAGGATGACAACAAAATTTTTGTCTAGGTCGCTAAAAAGAAGTTTGTACCAGACTCATGGACTTGAGGACGAAGTGGGTTGAAAGAACAGAATTCAGAGACATGAAAGTGTTCACATTGAAATATAATTGTTTTGAAGTAGGTCATTGAGATACCCCAGCACAGATGTACATCTAAGCCACAAGAAACTATACCTTCTTGGTATGTCTGATGTTCATTTTCTTCATTTTAAAGTGCGTATTATAACACATTTCAACTAGGATTCATGTGAAACTTAGATAAGTAGTACATTTTGAGCATCTGGCACAATGCTGGAACATATTAGGTGCTTGAATACTACTAATTACAAGAAGTTGAGGTAGGGCACATGATTTCAAGACGTTTTCTTCATATTTTTGGTGAAAATTCTATCGTGTAGTTATTTATTTAATACCTTCATGAGTTGTCCAATGTCCAGTGCTTCAAGGAATCTTGATGTCCAGTGAGGGGGTACCTCAAGCATACAAGATCAATAAACTAAATTGAGTGAACAGATAAGTTTCCCAGGGAAAAAATTGCATTAACCAAACACATGACACTGATGTATAAAATCGGAATCTTAGTTTTTTAATTTTCTGTTTAAAACACAGTTGTCATTCGGTTTGAAGTACGTAAGTCCTTATTACTTTATCTCTGTTGGCAGACTTCACAGGACACCAAATCATAATTAGAATGCTATGTGAAATCTGAAAAAGGCACAGTAGATGAGTAGAATTTTAATTACCATCATGTTTTTGTAATTTAGTAAATTTATTTCTACAACATGGGTGGTCTTATTAACAAGACTGAAGTACTTAAATTTCATTGTTTAATTTTCCCTTTCCTTAGAATATTAGTTAGATGGATATTCCATTTGCTTCTATCAGTAAACTTTGATAACCAACCTCCTGGCAGATTGACGTCTTTTCTTTTCCTGGAATCTTGATGTCTTCTATTGGAGTACTTAATTCTTGCTTGCCAGGAGCAACTCTATCTCCTTACAAGACATCCTCCTCTCTCAGCTCTCATTAATTATATGTTGATTTTACAATAT
>NW_007741137.1:0-1581 GCF_000696425.1 Galeopterus variegatus | reverse complement strand
AAGTTTCTCCAAGCTCATCCATGTTGTTGCAAATGGCAGAATTTCATTCTTTTTTATGGCAAAGTACTATTCCATGGTGTATATATACCACAGTCTCCTTATACATTCATCCATCGATGGACATTTAGGTTAGTTCCATATCTTGGCTATCGTAAACAGAGTTGCAATGAACATGGGAGTGCAGGTATCTCTTCAACATGATGATTTCCATTCCTCTGGGTATATACCCAGGAGTAGGATTGCTGGATCATATGGAAGATATATCTGTAGTTGTTTGAGAAAACTCCATCCTGTTTTCCGTAGTGGTTGTACTAATTTACCACTCCACCAACATCACAGGAGTTCCCTTATCTTCACACCCTCACCAGCATTTGTTATTCACTGTATTTTTTATTATAGCCAGTCTAACTGGGGTGAGGTGATATCTCAATGTGGTTTAATTTGCATTTCCCTGATGACTGGTGATGTTGAACATTTTTTCATGTACCTGTTGGCCATTTGTATGTCTTCTTTTGAAAAATATCTATTCAGCTCCTTTGCCAATTTTTTAATTGGGTCATTTTTTTTTAACTGTATAACTGCTTGTGTTCCTTGTATATTATGGATATTAATCCCTTGTAGGATGCATAGTTAGCAAAAATTTTCTTCCACTCTGTAGGGTGTTTTTTCACTCTGTTGCTTGTTTTCTTTTGCTGTGCAGAAGCTTTTTAGTTTGATATAGTCCCATTCATTTATTTTCTCTTTTGTTACTTGTGCTTTCGGGCTCATGTTCATAAAGTCNCGATCCCGTTGCCGGTCCCGGTCCGGTAGGGGTGCGACACTGAGGGTTGCGATCCATTGCCTGACATGAAAAAAGACAAAAAGGAAAAAAGAAAAAAAAACCCTCTCTTCCTCTATTTGGAAATTTACAATATTGTTAACCATGGTCACCTTACTGTGAAAGAGAACACTACACTTATACCTCCCAACTGTGACTTTGTATCCATTAACCAATCTCTTTTTTCATCTCTATTTTGTTTATTCCTTCTCTGATCTTTATTATTTCTTTTCTTCCACTAATTTTATTTTTTCTAAAATTATTTTATTTATTTATTTTTTATTTATTATGAATATTCATGAGATACAAAGCTGATTGTCACCCCTCATGCCCAGGATGTGAAAGCCGGAACCATACTGGCAGCATGCCCATTATCACAAGTTGTGATTGTACCCCATGTCACCCCCAATTATCCCCAAACTTCCTCCCCCTCCCCCTTTCCCCCACTCCACTTTGTATCCCTAGGCATGTTCTCTCCCTCTGCAAGTACAACACACCACTGTGGTCTTTCTTTCCTTCCTTCTTTCTCTCTTAGCTTCCACTTATGTGTAAGTACATATGGTATTTATCTGTCTGTGCTTTGCTTATTTCACTCAACATAAGTTTCTCCAAGCTCATCCATGTTGTTGCAAATGGCAGAATTTCATTCTTTTTTATGGCAAAGTACTATTCCATGGTGTATATATACCACAGTCTCCTTATACATTCATCCATCGATGGACATTTAGGTTAGTTCCATATCTTGGCTGTTGTAAACAGAGTTG
>NW_007741136.1:20223-26772 GCF_000696425.1 Galeopterus variegatus | reverse complement strand
GGCGCACTCTCCAGTGCACCACCGGGCCGGCACAGACATTTGTATATCTCTAATCTAGAACTCTTAGAGGGCCTGAGACACATTGGCAAAAACCAGTAATTTGCATATGTTCAAACAGATATTCTTTACATATCTACTCAACATTACGAGAGGAGGCTAAGTGCTATATGGGGGAGTATAGAAAAGAACCATACTGATAGAGCTTAGTATCTTCTCTATTACCCCTATTAAGTTTAGATCCCAAATTTGAAAAACAAAACAGTGAAATAAAGTCCTTCGGTTAAACAATCCTAAATTCCTTAGAGAAAAGNCGCCCCGGGGCCGAGGCTGCGGTCCGAGGCGCGCGGCCCGGAGCCCGCTGGCCCCTAGACAACCGCGCGGAGCCCTCGCCTCCCGACTTTGTGTGAGGAGGCAGTTGGAGCCGCACTCCGCATCCCTTCATACGCCCCTCCTCTCCCACCTCATCCCATTCCCAACACCCAGCACAATAGGCAGCTCAGAGGGTGGAAAGAGACACCGAACGATGCCCACCCCCCCAAAAGTAAGTTGGACTGCATTAGAGTTGGCGCTCTTGGAGGAGGCCGACGGGCTTTCACGTCTCTCCCAGCCCCCTTCACACATACTAAAAGGCAACGTAATAAATTCATTTCCCTTACGTTTAAGAGGAGAAACTATACAAGTTCAGAAGGCATTTTCTTTATTGTTTTATGGATAAAAATCAAATCATCTGAAATCAGTTTTATACATGATTGATTTTCTTCTAACTTACAAACTAGTTAGGAATTTTACGGCCGCCTTACTAAGAAAAATCAGAGGGAACGATGTACCAAACAAAAGATACTGCTTATAAGTTCCAAACGCCAAGTACCATCTGGAAATTTGGGGATACCCTCCAGCTCTTATTTCCAGGTCCTAACAGGGTTAAGACTGAAAGTCCCAAAGTTCAAGTAATACTGTTTGTTCATTAAGCAAATACTTATTGAACAGTTACTATGTTCTTGGCACTGAAATACAGAAGTGAACAAAGCAGATAGACGATCTTCAACCAGAAGGAGTTCACACTTGTGGAATAAACAAATGATAAACAAAAGGTATAGAAGGTCAAATGGTAAGTGTCATAGTAAAAAATAAAACAGGGAAAGGGGGTAGGAAATATGTATGGGGTGTGGAAGTAAGGATTATAAGGTGATTATGAAAGGGCTCACCTGGAAGATGATGTTTGAGCAAAGACCAAAAGGAAATGATAGCACAGAGCCATATGGATTCATGTGGGAAGAGCAGTCTCCACAAAAGGAACAGCAAATGCAAAGCCCCTGGATCTGGAATATGCCTAATGTGTTCAAGCATCAGCAAAGAAGCTATTGTAACTGAATAATTTTGCAAAAGAGAATAACATGACTGAATTGTGTTTTGGGAGCACCATGGCAGTGGAACCTAGTAGCTAAGATGTTGGGCCCTAGAGTTTGAGTTCTAGGTTTGCCACTTACTAGCTGGGTAAACTTGAGTATGTTACTTAAGCACATATTACTTAACCTCTCTGAGCATCAGTTCCTCAATTGTAAACCTAGAATGATAACATCTAACTCTTAGGGTTACTAAGAGGATTAAGCAAGCTGATCCATTTAAACCACTTGGCAAAGTACTTGATAAGTACTCAGTAGATGGCAGTTATTTATCACTAGCAGTAGCAATGTGGAAATGGATTAAATATGCTCTGTAGATCAAAAGCATCATAATCACCTGTGATGCTTAGTAAAATATAGATTCGTGGATCCACAGACTCAGGATTTCTGGGAGAGTTCTCTGCACCTTTAACAAGATTCCCAGGTGTTCCATATATTCACTAAAGTTTGAGAACTGCTACGGATAGACCTGGATTGTGAGGGTGTGTGGACCAGAAGCAGCTGGATTTGTAGTCTTCCAAACTTGTCCTGATGTTTTAACATTAGATTCAGAATTACTGTTTAGTGACATAATATCTTACTCTATTTTCCACCAGTTCTTAACAACGTCAAACCCTCAGCTCTTGATTATAACCAAATCCATGAGGACAGGTACTGTGTCTTGACTGTCTTTTTACTTGCCCATAGTAAAAATCAAATAAATGAATGAGCGAATACATGAATTAATTCATTCATATCTTTATGCTGCTTTCTGATTGTTGATAGCCCCTCATATTACTTTTACTTGTCCTTTTCCCTTAGAATGTCACCTGTCATTCTTACTCTAACCAACATTCCTATTCTCCAGTATTCTTAGAACTTTAAGTCATTGATCTGATCGAAGTATTCATTCATTAATTCAACAAATATTTACTAAGCAGTCACAGTGCCAGATAGTGGGAATAAGAAGACATGAAACCTGTCTTCAAGAAATTGTTAGCCTAAGGGCCAGCCTGTGGCTCATTTGGGAGAGTGTGGTGCTGATAACACCAAGGCCACAGATTCGGATCCCTATATAGGGATGGCCGGTTACCTCACTTGGGAGAGCGTGGTGCTGACAACACCAAGTCAAGGGTTAAGATCCCCTTACTAGTCATCTTTTTTTAAAAAAAAGAAAAGAAATTGTTAGTCTAGTACAGGACACATGCAAATTTAATAGTTATAAACAGCATGATAAGGGCTGTGATTATTTACAGGAAATAAAAAACATGAATTATCTTTAAAGGAATCAAGGATGGTCTGGAGAAGAGTTTTAAGAATGGGTATTCTGTGTTAAGTGATGTAAAAAGAGTAGCAGGGAGGATAAAGGGTGAGAAGACGATCTAGGAGTTCCTGGTGATCTTGAGAAGGCAGTTTTGGGAAGAAACCACATTTTAAAGCACTGAAGATTAATGTGGTAAAGATTAAGTGGAGAAGATATGGTGTAAAAAAAGCTTGGTGATAGAAAGGCATAGCAGATAGCTTGAAAAGAGAGTCAGGAAAGTTTCTATGGGTGTCTTTATTTATTTTTTTCCTCCACTGAAAAGAGACTTAAACATATTTGTAGATTTACAGAAGAACCATATCTAGAAAGAGAGAGGAAAAACTGAAAAGGCAACAGAAAGAGAGGACAATTCATTAATCAATAAAGCATGTAATGTATGTTTTAAAATATCTAGAATGTGCTAGGCACTCACTGTTCCAGTAGCTGGGGATGAGATAGACAAGTCTCCTATTATAAATCAGGTCTCTGCAGATGAGGAAAGGGGATTAGCATCAAAGAGAGATAAAAGAAAGGCATTCATTTCAGATAGAATGCTTTTAATGAGAGTTAGAAATGACATAGGAGAGATGAGGATGTATTTTAGAATGGGATAACACAGAAGTACTTAAAGTAGACTTTACTAGAAAACATAGACTGTTCTGATGAGATGAGTATATGGAGGATTTGGCTTAAGGTTGGAGAGAGAGCATAATTTATGTAGTCACAGAACAGGGGGAAGAGCAGGTGAGAGAAAGTCTGAAGGAAAGGGTTTTTTGTTTTTTAAATTGGTTCATGTAAAGGCTAGGCAGGTTATCAGGAAAGTGAGTTTGGCTTTAGACACACTGAATGAATATACCCGTGAGATATTCCAATGTACACAATGGATATACATGGCTTGGAACTGAGGCAAGTGGTATAAGCCAGAAATAGAGATCTGGAAGGCATCAGTAAACAGGTGAATACTAATTAATGCCTTGGGAGTAGATGAGCTTACCCGAGAGAGTGAAAAGTAAGAAGAGAAAAGCTTTGAGAACAGCAGCTTTGAAAACACTAATATTTGGGAGGCAGGAGGGAATAAGAGACCCTGAAAAGGAGAACGTGAAGGAGTAGCCAGAGAGGTAGGAGAAAAACCATGAGAGAATTATGTCACAGGTATGTGGAAGGAAGAGTGAACTTATGCGGGTGAGATAAATTTTTGTTTTTAATGTGCTGAAGAAAAGGTATATGTCTGTGAGATGCCCAGTATGTTCTTTCTTCCCTGTCTTGGTGAACATGACCATCATTTATCCAATGGCCCAAACTCATTCCTGACTCCCACACAACATATCTGTCTCCTTTATGTTTTGAACCTGTCACCTCACCTTCTTGACCTTTCCACAGCCACTTCTGTAGTTTAGGTTTTGCTTATCTCTTTGATTTTTACAATAGCCCCCTCACTGGTTTCCTGCCTTCCTCTTTTGTCCCTCTTAATCCATTTCCACATTGCAACTGCTAGTGATAAATAACTACCATCTACTGAGTACTTACCAGGTACTTTTGCTAAGTGGTTTAATGGATCATCTTGCTTTATCCTCTTAATAACCCTGTGAATTAGATGTTATCATTCTAGGTTTACAGTTGAAGAACTGATGCTCAGAGAGGTTAAGTGATATGTGCTTAAGTAACACATTCAAATATACCCAAGTAGCAAACCTAGAACTCAAACTCTAGGGCCCAGATCTTAGCACCATGTTCCACTGCCATAGTGCTCCCAAAACACAACTCAGTCATGTTATTCTCTTTTGTAACACTATTCAGTGGTTCTCCATTACCTTTAGAATAAAAACCCAACCTTTCCATATTGGCCCTCTTTGACTTGGCCCAGGCCTACTACTTAGTCCTCCATTCTTCACATTCCATGAAATGCTCTCCCTTTTCTCCTATGCTCCAGTCCTGAAACAGTTCCTCTCTAGATGTTGTCATGGTCTCTTTTGCCTTTAAAACTTTCTTTAGACATTCAGTTCCTTCTGCTAGGCATGCCCTCTTTTTTCCTCCACCTTTGGTAAGATACTTATCCTCACAACTTTTGCTTAGTTGAAACCTCCCAGGATGTCTTCCTTGAATTCCTTCCTCAGTCAAGATTACGTGGGAGTTCTTTATGTTCCCTCAACATCCTGTGCTCATCTCTATCATTGTATTTATCACATTAAAGAGTTTCAAGAGAAAAATATTATTTCTTATAGGTTATGACATGCTTACAGGGAAGAATTATTACTTTTATTACTTCTGTACTTCCAGAAACTTCACAAATGTTTCTGCAATCTAATTTGATGAATGTTAACAAAGAGGTTTCAGTAACTTCAGGTAATCAGTCTTCCTGGTTTGCTTCTCCCAGGGGTGTAGAGAAGTTACCTCTTGAGAAGATTATACAATTTTATCTTCTAACATTCTTTTTCCAGGCAACCCAGGAGGTCTAAGTTATCTTTACCATCGAGGTTACCCTTAAAGTATGGTCAAGAATGATTCCAGGTCTCCTTTCCTATTCCTGGTCTCTATAAATATGCTAATTGCAATAATAAGAAACAGTACAGCATTGTGACTCTGAGCCTGACAGCCAAAGTTCTTATCCCAGTTCTGCTATTTATTAGCTGTGTGGGCCTTGGCAAGTTACTTAACCTCTCTGTGTGTCTGTTTCCTCAGCTGTAATATGAGAATAATGATAATTATCTCATGTAGTTTGAAGGATTAAATGAGTTAATATATATAAATCATTTAGAACATTGTCTGGTATGTTGTAAGTTGTCTGTTTGCTATTAAAGCCAGAAATAGATGGTCTAAAATACACATTCTGGTTAAATAATGTGATCAACATTCACTTTTAGGTACATTTAATGAATCAGTCAATAAGTATAAATGACCTACAGCAGATTCTCTCTTATTTCAATTGGGGTTGGGCCTGAAAAGAACAGAAATGAAGGTTTTCTCCCTCTGGGAAGAAAATAATGAGCAAAGAAAAATATTTTAAAAGCAGAAACCTCTCAGGTTTCACAATTTTCCTGAAAAAGACAAATAGACAAATAACTATTGAATACTCATGAATATCTACAACTTTATTCTCCATGATTTGTGAAGTTTTTCGTCTAAAAAATTTGGTCAACTTTATTAATAAAAGTTCATTATCAAAGGTATTGAACAGTCAGCTTCACACATGAATACCATTCACCCACCTAATCTTTACTGTCCTAATTTTTATCTTTGTAAGGAATCTTAAACTCCATGGACCTCAGTAATACAAAAATCATTACTGTGGGGAGAACAGCTAGCACAGGAGCCACAAGTATTTGAAACCTTAAATCACTGATGTTGAGGGGATTCTGAATTTAATATTTATTACCTGCCCAGAATGATCTAAGTTCTGGACATCACATAGTGGACACTTTCTACCTTGCATTTTAAAAGGAGCTAATGGTACTTTTACTTCAGTCGCGTAAGGCCATTTTACCAAATGCTTGCTGAAATTTGTATAATACTATATTCACATAATAATTTATAATAGTTTCATTCTACAGTAGGGAACAATATTATGAAAGTTTGTGTTTCAGAAGAAGACAAAGCTGTTAGCTAAGTTGTTTATGCCCATAGTAAATGATAAGAATAAACTGACATTAAATCTTAGATTTCTGGGCCGGCCCGGTGGTGCACTCGGTAGAGTGCGGCGCTTGGGAGTGTGGCGGCGCTCCCGCCAAGGGTTTGGATCCCATATAGAGACCGGTCCGCTCACTGGTTGAGCGCCGTGCGGGCACAACACCGAGGGTTGCGATCACGTTGCCGGTTGCGGTACGGGCACGACACCGAGGGTTGCGATCCCGTTACCGGTCACGAAAA
>NW_007741136.1:0-19730 GCF_000696425.1 Galeopterus variegatus | reverse complement strand
TGTGCGGGCACAACACCGAGGGTTGCGATCCCGTTGCCGGTCGCGGTAAGGGCACGACACCGAGGGTTGCGATCCCATTACCGGTCACGAAAAAAGACAAAAAGGAAAAAAAAAATCTCAGATTTCTGTGCTAAAATGAAAAACTGATATTTGAATGTCCACTGAGTGTGTTGACGTTGATGGAAATTAGATATTTGGATAAGATTCAAAATACTATAGAAACTAAAGTGAAGTGAGCTTATGGTATAGTTTAGTCTAAAGGAAAGCAAAATAAGGACTAGTATTTGAGTGCCCACTGGGTGCGAGGTAGTGTGTTAGGCACTTTACATGGTTTCTATCATTTAATCAACATAAAATATATAGTTAAACCAAACACTTGGAATAATGATGAAGCGAGTCTATTTATTTATTTATTTATTTATTTTATTTTATTTTATTTTTTTTTTGTCTTTTGTCTTTTTTTCCTGACTGGCAACGGGATCGCAACCCTTGGTGTTGCGCCCGCACCACGCTCAGCCAGTGAGCGGGGACCGGTCTCCACATGGGACCCGAACCCTCAGCGGGAGGGCCGCCGCGCTCCCAAGCGGCGCACTCTCCAGTGCGCCACCGGGCCGGCCCGAAGCGAGTCTATTTAAAGAGAAATATTGATTATAAAATATTTCTAAAATAATGCAGTCACATTACTTATGAGAACAGTCAATGTCTTAACTTGGGCTAATATAACAAAATACCATAGACTAAGTGGCTTAAACAATAGATATTTATTTCTCACCATTCTGGTGCCTGGGAAATCTAGGATTGTAGTACCAGCAAATTCATTTCCTGTTGAGGACCTGCTTCCTGGTTTATAGACTGCCTCCTTCTCATTGTGTGCTCACCAGACCTTTCCTTGGTGCGTGTGTGGAGAGAGTGAGCGAGCTCTTTCTTCCTTCTCTTATAAAGCTGCTAATCCCATCATGAGGGCTCAACCCTTATGACCTAATCTAAACCTAATTACCTCCCAAAAGCCCCACCTCTAAATACTATCACATTGGGGTTAAAGCTTCAACATGTGAATTCTGAGGAGACACAAGCATTCAGCCCATATATAGTCAATGTGATAAACCAAATCATTAGTGTAAATAAAGTGAGGTTTAAAGATGAATATTTAAAATATGTAAACGGCCTAAAGTAAATATTCCACACTTTACAAAAATAAAAAGTACTTACAAATAGAAAAAAGTTATAAATTGAATTTAAATGAAAGAAATCCTGAATTTGTAGAACTTTTGGATGGGAAAAAATTGCTTCATTTAATGGGTCAGACTCTCATAATTCCATGAGAGATACAACTTCAACTTTTAGCTCAGGATAAAGGTGTTAAAGGGTAAAAAGAGAGGTAAGAGTATTATTTTGCTTAATTGAGATTGATTGGCATGTAGGGTGATACTATTGATAAAATTCCTTTGCTTTCTTAAGGTGAGAGAGGCTTCTTGTTCCATTCTTTACATCACCCTTTCCCACTTCTCTTTTCCTTGTGCATTCAGAGGGCCCTCAGCAGGTAGGAGTGAAGAGATGAAATGAAGAAATTCAAGTATTAACAAATAAAAGGATCAGAGTGACCGGTGTTAGCAATAAGCTTTGGCAGTCCCTTTTTCTTGGTTCTGTGCCTCAAACTCTCAACTTCTGGCTGAATAGGCATGGTTTCCCTTGCGGAATTAGCAGCAGACAGGTATGTTGAAGTCAGAGAGAAGATTTGGGACCAGAAGTTAGTACGTAACCTAAATAACTGCACTGAAACTACCAGTTTCCCCTCCTTTGGATTCTGACCTTTCACTTCATTTTTAAAGAATGAAAATTATCAAATTCTTGATAACTCGTACTCTAATTAACCCTGATGACCATGAATTTGATCTAACATTGCTGATTACATCATGTAGAAAAACCATCAGTATTACAGGTAACAGGAGGAAGGATGTAGGTAAAGCCAAGAGTCAGAGCCATTGAAAGTGTTATATAGTTAATTCTTTAGATGAACAGTAAGTGGGGCAACAGAGACCAGTGGGAACTTAAAGATTTGTTTTATGGAAGGAGATTCTAGACTCAAATAAAAATTAATACCATAAAACTGAATGTTCAAAAAAGTATTTTTGGTGGTTTTGCTCACAGATTGCTTGAAAATAATGAGTTTACTTAAATAATTCCCAATGTCAGAGTTTTGCCTTATAGTAAGGCATTAGTCTGTTTCATTGCTTATAACACAATACCTGGAACTGAGTGATTGATAAAAAAAAAAATGAAACTTATTGCTTACAGTTTCAGAGACTAGGAAGTCCAAAGTCCAGGGAATACATCTGATGAGGGTCTTGGTGGTGGTGACAGTGAGCAGGGTATCACATTGTGAAATGGCAGAGCAGGGAGAGTGAAACAGCAAGACAGACTCTCCTCTCTCCTCTTTTTAAGCCCTCAGAACCATGCCCCTGACCACCATTCTTAATCCATTCACTATGGCATGGTCCTACAATCTAATCACCTTTTCAAGGCTCTACCTTTCAGTTACCAGAGTGGGACTTCCCACCCTTCTAACAGTCACAGTGGGGGCCAAATTTCTAATACATAAAACTTGGGGGACACAATTCAAGCTTCAGTGAGTTTTGGGGGGACATAATTCAATCTACTACGAGTAATTACAAGCAATTATTTGATTTTTGGAAAGTGAGCAGAGGTGGTAGATACCATTAAGAGTGCATTTCGTCCATTTTTAAATTACAGCATTTGATTGTAAAATTACAGTTATTCATTATTCTTGAGAATGCTGTGAATAGTAATTTAGATATCTTGGATTAGAGATTGGAGACTAATGTATTAATAATTGTTTTTAAGAATTACCTTTTTTTTCTTTTTCTTTTCTTTTCTTTCTTTTTTTTTTTTTTTTTTTTTTTTTTTTTTTTGCTGGCTGGTGCAGAGATCAAACCCAGGACCTTGGTGTTGTCAGTACTATATCATAACCAACTGAGCTAACCGGCCAGCTCTAGAATTACCTTTTTCTATTTATACTTCTGTTAAAATGAAATACCCATGAGAGATATTAGGAAAGACAGAACTTTTGGGTTTGGCATCTAGTTTATTTATATAACCACTTTATTATTTGATTTCTAAGACCATTGCTAATTCTTTTTCCATATCAGACTCATGAGAATCTCTACGTATTCAGATTCCAGAACAATACATTGTCTGTTCAGTATGCCTGTATATGCTGTTATGGAAAACTGCATACAAATTATTAATCTGTAGTCATCAGTTCAGTTTATATGGGTTACTGAATAGTGTAAGTTAGTATAATAAGCTTTGTCAAATCTTAACCATCAGATTTGAATAAATGACCTTGAGAAGTGGACCAGATCTCACTGTCAGTTCTTTACGTACCATCTACTCAAGTGGGATTACCTGGAGCTAAGAGCTGACAGCCAGCAAGGAAAGTAGGATCTTAGTCTACAACCACAAGTAACTGAATTTGGCCACAAGCAATGAGCTTAGAAGCAGATTGCCCCCCAGAGCCTCCAGACAGGAACTCAACCTACTCACCTTGATTTTGGCTTGATATCCTGAGCAGAGAACTCAGCCCAACTTCTGATTTCTGAACGATAGACTGAGAGATAATAAGTGGTTGTTTTTATATTTATTTTTATTTTTATTTGAGATAAAATTCACATAATGTAAAATTCACGATTTTAACCATGTTAGAGTGTACCATTCAGTGCAGTGTTATACAACCATCGCTACTTTAATTCAAGAATGTTTTCCACTGCCTTAAAAAGAAACCTTGTACCTCCCAATGTCCCCTCATCCTCAGTGGCCTAGCAACCACTAATACATTTTCTGTCTCTATACATTTTCCTATTGTAGACATTCATATAAATGGAATTATACAATATGTGGTTTTTTGTGTCTGGCTTCTTTCACTTAGCATAACATTTTCAAGTTTCATCCATGTTGCAGCAGTATCAGTTTTTGGTTTTTTTGTTTTGTTTTTGTTTTTGTTTTATAAAGATGACTGGTAAGGGGATCTTAACCCTTGGCTTGGTGTTGTCAGCACCACGCTCAGTCAGTGAGCGAACTGGCCATCCCTATATAGGATCCGAATCCATGGCCTTGGTGTTATCAGCACCACACTCTCCCGAGTGAGCCACGGGCCAGCCCTAGTATCAGTATTTCATTCCTTTTTATGGCTGAATAATATTCTATTGTATGGATATTTTGTTTATCCATTCACTAGCTGATGGACATTTGGGTTGTTTCCACTTTTTTGTCTATTATGAATAATATTGCTATAAATGTTTTTGTGCAAGTTTTTGTGCAAACAAGTTTTCAGTTCTCATGGGTGTACTCCTAGGAGAGGATTTGCTGGGTTATATGGTAACTTCATGTTTAACTTTTTGAGGAACTGACAAACTTTTTTCTATCGTGACTATACCATTTTACATTTCTACCTGCAAAATATAAAGGTTCCAATTTCTCCACATCTTTGCCAACATTTGTTATCTATATTTTTGATTACATCCCAGTGGCTTTGAAGTGGTATCTCATTGTGGTTTTGATTTGCATTTCCATAATGACTATAGATGTTGAGCATCTTCTCGTGTACTTATTGGCTATTTGTATATTTTCTTTGGAAAAATGTCTATTCAAATCCTTTAGCCATTTTTTAGTTAGGTTAGTTTTTTTTTTTTTTTTTTTTTTTTTGAGTTGTAATAAAGCTTCATTTATTCTGGATACTAGACACTTACCAGGTATATGACTGACAAATATTTTCTCCCATTCCATGTGTTGCCTTTTCATTTTCTTGATAGTGTTCTTTGATGCACCAAAAGTTTTTAATTTTGATGAAATCCAATTTATCTATTTTTTTTTGATGCTTTTGTTGTCATAATTAAGAAACTATTGCCTAATATGAGGTCAGGAAGATTCACACCTTTGTTTCCTTCTAAGTGTTACAGTTTTAGCTCTTTGTTCACTAAGCCCTAGATGTGGAAGTTGCTTCCTGTGGTTACTTCTCCAAGTTACCTCACTTTTGCTTTTTCAGTTATCAACACCTATTTAACCAGTTTCTTATATAAAATTATATTGTAAAATTGCATCAAGTTATGGGTATGGTTCATGTTTTTTACCTAGAATGTTTGATATATCTGGATTTTGCTGGTTTGTATCCCATTGGCATTGTTTAACATATTACTTATTTCCTATAAATTGGTAGTTGGATCTAAACTAGAGGCTTGATCAGATTTAGATTTCTGTTTTTTTACAAGACTGTTTCACAGGTGATGATCTGTTCTTCCATCAAGAAGCACATAATTTTTGTTTGTGTTTTTTTAGCAGTTGTATTAGTTTTCTACTGTTGTGTAACAAATTACCACACACTTGGTTACTTAAAACAATGGCATTGAATAGAAATAGAGGGAACACTTTCTAACTCATTCTATTAGGCCAGTATTACCTTGATACCAAAGCCAGATGAAGGTATTATAAGGAAAAAACAAAACAAAAAACTACAGACCTACATCTCTTAGGAATACAGATACAAAAATTCTCAACAAAATACTAGCACACTGAATTCAGCAGCATATTAAAAGGAGAACACATCATGACCAAGTTGAGTTTATCACAGAAATGCAAGGTTGATTCAATGTATGAAAATCAATCCATTTAATATGCCAGATTATTATTTTTTTTAATATGCCATATTAATAGAATGAAGGGGGGAAACATGATTATCTCAATAGATGCAGAAAAACATTTGGCAAAATCCAATACTTTTTTTTTCTTTCCTTTTTGTCTTTTTTACTGACCGGTAACGGGATCGCAACCCTCGGTGTCGCGCCCGTACCAGGGACCGGCAATGGGATCGCAACCCTTGGTGTTGCGCCCGCACCGCGCTCAGCCAGTGAGCGGGAACCGGTCTCCACATGGGATCCGAACCCTTGGAGGGAGCACCGCCACACTCTTCAGTGCGCCACCAGGCTGGCCCAAATCCAATACTTTTTTATGATAAAAAACACTCAACAAATTATGAGGATAGGAGAACTTCTTCCTTCTGATAACAGACATCTATGAAAAAACCCACAGCTAACATCATACTTGGGTATAAAAGATTGAAAGCTTTTAACATAAGGAACAAGATAAGGATGTCTGGTATTCAACATTGTACTGGAAGTTCTAGCTAGAACAATTAGGCAAGAAAAAGAAGTAAAAGGCATCCAGATTGGAAAGAAAGAAGTAAAATTATTTCTGTTTGCAGATGACATAATCTTATACATAGAAGACACTAAAGAATCCTACAAAAACCAACAAAAGCGATTAGAGCTAATCAATGATTTCTGCAAAGTTACAGGATACAAGGTTAATATACAAAACTTAATTTTATTTCTATACACTAGCAATGAATAATATCCCCTAGCCTTTCTGTATCCCTGTAGAGCTCCTGTTGCAAGAGTCTGGCAAAAGAGAAATCTAATTGGCCAAGCTCCATTCCAGCATCACTAAGAGTGGGTTTAGAGCTGAGAGACTGTACCTTAATCATTGAAACAATAATCAACTGATTCTTCTAATTAATACATTGTAAGAAAGAAAATGGATTGATGGAGAGGAACATATCAATTGAAAGACATATCAACGTATTGTAATGTATGGACCTTATTTGGATTCCAATGTAAACACACCATAACAAATTTTGTGAGATATTTGGGTTGGGTATTAAATGATATTAAGGGATTACTGTTAATTTTTGTTGAGGTGAGAATGGCATTATAGTTGTGGGGTTTTTGGTATTTTTTAAGTTCTTAGCTTTTCAAGATAAATTCTGAAATATTTACAGATAAAATGATATGATGTCTGGAATTTGCTTCAAAATAGTACTAGAGGAGAAGTGGAAGCAGTGCTGCAGTGATAAAATTGACTGTGTATTGATAGTTATTAGGACTGGGTGATGGGCATATGGGGTTAATTTTACTCTTCTGTCTACTTTTGTATATTTTCAGAATTCTCCATAATAAAAAGGTTTTTTGAAAATGGGAAATATTCCATTGATAAACTTTTTTTTAAACCTCTTTGATTGACTTTCATGCTTTTGCTTTTCTTGATCATATACTGTTGAGAAAACAGTACAGACGCTCCTAAACTTATGATGGGGTTACATCCTGATAAACCCATCATAAGTTGAAAATACATTTAATACTTCTAACCTACCAAACATCATAACTTAGCCTAACCTACCTTAAACGTGCCCAGAAACTTATATTAGCTTACAGTTGGGCAAAATCATCTGGCAACACAGTACACTGTAGAGCATCAGTTGTTTATCTCATGATCTTGTGGCTGACTGGGAGCTGTAGCTCACTGCCACTGCCCGTCACTGTGAGAGAGTATCCTACTGCGTAGCCCAGCAAAGGATCAAAATTCAAAATTGAAGTGCGGTTTCTACTGAATGGGTATTACTTCGGCACTGTCATAAAGTTGAAAAATTTTTAAGTTGAACTATCATAAGTGAGGACTGTCTGTACTTGTAAACATTGTTGCATTCTGACAGTATCTTTAAGAATTAAAAGGCACAATACCTTTGATGCCATAATTACGGTTCTAAGAATGACTTGTACGTGTATGTAAAGACATGTGTACATGGATTTTCATTGCAGCAACAGCAAAGGTTTGGAAACAACCTAAATATCGATTAGTAGGGAGGGGAGTTTAATGAATTATGGCATAACCATACTATGGAATAGTACTCAGTTATTAGAGAATAAAGCAGTTCTATATATAGTGACATGGGATGGTCTCCAAGTAAAACAAGGTGCAGACCAGTATTGATAGTATGCCATCATTTGTGTACCCCCTCAAAAGATATTGTACTTGAATATATCTAGATTATGTTTGGAAAGATGGGCCATAAACTTGTAATAGCAATGAGCTTAGAGACAGGGAACCAGATGACTGAAAGTTTGAGAGTCAGAAGAAGACTTTGTTTTTCACTAAAAGAATAATAAATATGGGAGCAAAGATGAATGATTGTTTCTGGCTGAAACTACAGGAATGGCTTTTTGAAGAACAAAGGAAATAAAAGCTTAATTTTGCTTTTATCTAACAAAAATAGAAAGCATATTAACAGGTAAATATAATAGATGTTGCTATGAGAGATATAAAATTATTTCACATACAAGTGGAAACACTGATTTTTTTTTTTTTTTTAGGTGGTGATAGTGGACTGGATGGGTTAGGAGGACCAGGTGTACAACTAGGAAGCCCAGATAAGAAAAAACGCAAGGCAAATACACAGGTAAATTGACATTTTTCTTTAATAACACTGTTTTGTTGCTGGTATGATCAGGCCAATGAGTAAATTTAAGTTTGGTCATAAGCTTTGTTTACTATCCTCATTTACAGCCTAATTTATTTTTTTAGTCTGCAACCAGGGGTATATTGTTGGACTGTAGGCCTGGAGTAGATATTGCAAGAAGAAAGTGTGGGCAGACAAATTAAAATGCTAATGAAAGGTTTTTAAAAGGCATAAATGAGAAAGAAAGAAAGATACAACAATCAAAATAATATGTTGAATTTTCAAAAGGAGAGAACAGAACTGAGGTTACCAGAGGTGGGAAAGGGGGAGGGGTGGGAGGGTAAGGGAGGAATTGGTAAAGGGCCACAAAAAATGATTACATCGTATAAGGTTGAATATACTGATTATCCTGATATCAGCATCACATATTGCACACAGGTATTGATATTCAACTCTGTACCCCACAGATATGTACAATGAACTGTGTTCCAATTTAAAAAAAAAGGCGTAAATGTCTGTAGTTCTATTAAAAAATTTAAAAATACATGGAAACAATTTTAATCTGATGTAATTACTATTACAGTAATTCAGTATTATGTGCATATCAAGAAGCAGTCATGATGGAGACATTCTTTGTTATAACTTGTGGTTGTAATAAGCAGTTACACATACAGGCTTTAGTGGTTTTATTCTCTATAAATTTGAAGCACTCTTTTTATGATAAAGTCTACTGATAAGTATGATGTGTACACAGATTACTTTTTTTCTCCATTTTGGCCACCTCTGTTAAACTTGCAATATGACTAAAATTGGCAGTTTATCTTTCCAGTCTGAGGCCTAGAGCTTAACATTTTGGGAATACTTTAAAAGCATCTTCGTAAAGTTAAGCTAGGAGAGAAAACTTAGATTGTGTTAATTTTTATTTAATTTTATGACTATTTGAGGGTATAAAAGGTATTTTTGGTTAGAATGCTTTAGTATCTTAAGTGAAAGATTCTAGAGTTATAGGTAAGCATACTGGATGAAAATTATGATGTGAAGCTTCTTTTGAAAGTTAAATAGTTTTGGGGTTTGAAGTAACAATGGATTTAAGCTCAGAAAAGCATACATTATTTTCTTTCTTAAATTAAAAAAAACCTACATATTCTTATCATTAAGTATAATTAAGTATAAACATTAATTGGAATTGAAAAGTCAAGTGAAGAAATTAAATTTTCATAATACTACAAGAGAAATTTGACTAAAATCAGATTCATAGGTGTGAAGATAACAGGACAATTATAATGACTTTTTTGTTCAGAAACATGTATTTTACTTTACATTCTCATTTCAGGGACCTTCTTTTCCTCCATTGTCTGAGTATGCTCCACCACCGAATCCAAATTCTGACCATCTAGTGGCTGCTAATCCATTTGATGACAACTATAATACTATTTCCTATAAACCACTACCTTCATCAAATCCATATCTTGGCCCTGGTTATCCTGGCTTTGGAGGCTATAGCACATTCAGAATGCCACCTCACGTTCCCCCAAGAATGTCTTCCCCATACTGTGGTCCTTACTCACTCAGGAATCAGCCACACCCATTCCCTCAGAATCCTCTGGGCATGGGTTTTAATCGACCTCATGCTTTTAACTTTGGGCCACACGATAATTCAAGTTTTGGAAATCCATCTTATAATAATGCACTAAGTCAAAATATTAACATGCCTAGTCAACATTTTAGACAAAACCCTGCTGAAAACTTCAGTCAAATTCCTCCACAGAATACTAGCCAAGTATCTAACTCCGATTTGGCATCTAATTTTGTCCCTGGAAATAATTCAAATTTTACTTCTCCATTAGAATCTAATCATTCCTTTATACCTCCCCCAAATACTTTTGGTCAAGCAAAAGCACCACCCCCAAAACAAGACTTTAATCAAGGAGCAACCAAAAACATTAATCAAAATTCCTCTGCTCATCCACCTCACTTAAATATGGATGACACAGTGAATCAGAGTAATATTGAATTAAAAAATATTAATCGAAACAATGCAGTAAATCAAGAGAACAGCCGTTCCAGTAGCACTGAAGCTACAAACAACAGCCATGCAAATGGAACACAGAATAAACCGCGACAACCTAGAGGTGCAGCAGAGGCATGTACCACTGAAAAAAGCAATAAATCCTCTCTCCACCCAAGCCGTCATGGCCATTCGTCTTCTGACCCAGTATATCCTTGTGGAATTTGTACGAATGAAGTGAATGATGACCAGGATGCCATCTTATGTGAAGCCTCTTGTCAGAAATGGTTTCATCGAATCTGTACTGGAATGACTGAAACAGCTTATGGCCTCCTCACGGCAGAAGCATCAGCAGTGTGGGGCTGTGATACCTGTATGGCTGACAAGGATGTCCAGTTGATGCGCACTAGAGAAACTTTCGGTCCTCCTGCAGTGGGCAGTGATGCTTAATCACAAGCATTAACTAAAGAGGGCTTTTTTCCCCTGTGTATTACAGAGATTTGGTGACACAGGATTTTAATATTTTACATTATTTTTTTAAATGCATACACAAAAAACATTATTTACCTTTTAGTTTTTATTAATATTCCATGTCATTACTAGTGCAAATTTTGTATTGTCTTTGTTCGCTACCTTAAATGAGAGTAATGTATATGGGGGTGCTTTAGAAACATTTATAAATAAATGTTAGTTGTTATTTATCATAAACATTAAAGCCTCTTGAAGCTTCAAAATAATATATAACAAATGTAGGGAAGTTTTAACTTTTAAAAGTTAGAATCATTGAAAAATGTATATTTCAGTGTTGAACTTCATACCACATTAAACATTTAGTTCAAAGACTTTTTCAAGGATCCATTTAACATGTTTTTAGAATGTCATATATATAGCTAAAACAGGGGGAAGCATACATTTTAATGGATCTTTTTTTTTAAGATTCCTCCACTACTAGGATCTTTGAAATTAGTGAATTCATATTTTCAAGTCAGTCTTTCCAGGGTATCTGTTTGTACAGGTAATAGACAGATTTTAGCTATTGTAGATTCTCAGTATTTGTTGATTAACTTGTGGATTGTACCACATGAAATTGCTAATAGTAGATCAGTTGAAAATTAACTGCAATTAGTAAAGTTGGCATAAAGTTTGTTTCCAGTTCTATTTAGAATTATGATAGTATTATGCTCTTAATTTTCTTGATTATTGAAGTTTTTATCGTTTATTGTTTTCCAGAGAAATAAATAATATAGTATCCTCAGAAGAATTGTGAATATTGTTTGTTTGTTTTTTTAACGTGATTTTAAACTAGGACATATTGAAAATGAGAAAGGTAGAAACATCAATTTGGCCTTATAAAGCTCGGCTAGCAAAAGAATTACACAGTGGTAGTTTGAAAAATCTTGCTTTGGGGATCTGAATTTCAAAAATGAGCCTCAGGGGAGATCAAAATTCATTTTAAACAAATATCAATTAAGAACCAAGGTGAAAGCTAACTCACAAACAACAATTTGAGGCCTTGCAGCAGACTTAAGAGTTTCTGCTGTGACTGATGAAAGTATAAAAATGGACCTGAGAGTAGCTTCTAGAGAGATGATCAGGAATGGAGACCATTGGAGGTATGCTCATAAGGACTTAAAACAGCAGAAACCCATTTTGGAACAGTTCATAACCTGTGACCAAAAAATAAAAGGATACTATATGACAATTGATAATTTATACAATAGTTGGATGTTGGTGAAGTTCCCTCATATGTGCCACCATTATCATTGAGACCAAAAAAGTTCTGAAGACTGGTGATCTATGAAAGGGATGATTAATTACTACTATTTAAACCCAGTTGAAACAATGACAGCAGCAGCATATTATCAAGAAACTTAAATTATGGATAAAAAATCTTATTTAAAAACATCCTTCGGTTAACGAACATGAACCCACACTTTTACGTGACAGGATTCAACCTCACATGTCACAAGCCACTAAAGCAAAATTAACTGACGTGGGCTGTGAAATTTTGTCACATCCATCGTAGTCACTGAACCTTTATCCAATGGACTACCATCTTTTTCATCATTTGGAGCTTTTTCTAAGAAACAACATTCCCCAATTGAGAAGCAGTAACTGGAGGATTTGAACAATTTATAAAGTCTAACAAATGATGAATTTTATAAAAATTAAATATTTAAATCCTGGTGGAAGAAAACAATGCTCCTGATGCATATTTTGATTGAATAAAACTTATTTTTTTAAATACAGTGTTTTGATTTTGACCTAAAAAAACAGCAATTTCATTTGGTACAAGGTAATACAAGGTTTTTCCCATTTACCCTTGACTAGTTAGAGGTGAGTACTAAATATTTTCAATAGTTGTAAAATATGTATCTTTACAATTTGGGGAAATAAGATGATGTAAACTCTAATACTAGGTACTCATTTGTGTGAAAACTTTACCAGTTGAAGCAGGTTGAAATGCAGTACTTTTCGCTGATTCTGACATTGATGTGTTCAGTAGCATACTTGAAGATCCCGTTTTGCTTACATTGTAATTTTTGTTAGAGACACATAATTTTCTAAATGTTTACAGACCTGGTTATGTTTTTCTTGAAATTCTATTGAGTGCTCATTTTTAAGAAATGATGCACTGCATGCTACATGCCCAGTCCTAGTGTCAGATCATGATTTCTTCTGACTCTGAATAGAACTAGATATTGTGAGTAGAACTTTCCAGTGTTCTCAGGAGTTAACACTTCACATGGTAGTACTTGAATTGTAATCATTGCTAAAATTGATTATGCAGTTTCTTGTACCCTTTATTGCTTATAGTTCCAGTAGGTAGCTATTTTTGTGAAAATGAATTATCCTCTCCCACGCTAGTCTAAAGATACTTGATTTGTAGTGTGATTCTTTCATTTTCTATTTGCAAGTAATTTTTAAAAACTTAAAAACTGGTGAATTTTTATTCAAGTGTTTAGGTCTTCAAAGCACCTTACTTAAATGAGAATCTGTAAATATTCAAAAGAAAAATCCATGGTTGATTCTGACAGTGATTATAGTCAAACTATAATCATAGCTGATGAATGTTTGCATGTGTTTGAATTGATTTTCTTACCAGCTCTATATTAGTCTCTACATAACACTAAGGCAAAAGTTATATAGATCTATTTGGGTAGGAAAAGTGATGAACTGTAAGAATGGCCAGTTAATAATTTGTCCAGTTTGACCCAAAGGCTATTATACAAATTGATTCGGCTTACATAGGACAAGTGATGAGCTGTCCTCAACTTTAAAAATATGCAGTGATGGAAAGAAATAGAGGTAGAATTGTACCTTTTTTGGTATAATCCTTTTCCTTCATCGAAAGGCCTCATCTCACATGCACACATACCCAAAGGCACATACACAATTGAGCAGGAAATCTTGGAGTTTTGCCTACATTCTCAAGTTTTGCTAACGTTCAACCTGGCTAACTCAGCATTTAGGCTCACTCACCAAGGCCAGGTACTGATGGAAAATTTTAAAGCATCAGTTCCTTCTTCAGTACTTGCTTTGCTCATTTACTAGAAAATACCTGGTCCACATGCTTCTACATGTTACTGGACTTGCTAATACTGAAACAGCTTAGCTTATAAAAGAAAATAATTTTTTCTTCACATAGAGTGCTTAGAATTAGATTTGTGATCAGTGTTTTCCTTTGCTGTAAAACACATTAGAGTACTGCTGTTATGATTCTTGTTATCCATATTAGAAGGTTATATACATAAAACAAGATTTTCTTGTACTAGTGCTTCTTCTTCATAGATACATACAATATAAAGAAATCCAGTTTTAGGTGGGGGTTTTTTTAGACTCCCAACTCTGCATAGTTGAAAAACCTGCTGAGAAAACCTCTTAATAGTGTGGGTCACCCTGAAATCTGACAATTTTATCATGCAAATGAAATAATTATCAAGAGTCTTCATCTAATATTCTTTCAAACTTGTCTTGAACAAGTTAGAGTGCTAGTACTTATTGTCTAAAATACTATAGTAATTGTATTTAATAGTAAGAAAATAAGCAATGGTTTTTTGAAAGGGAGTTCTAAAATATTTTGGATTTTTTTTTTTTTTGCAGTGTATAGAGGTTTCATATGCATGAACATTTGTGCTATTTTAGATTTTTTTTTTTTTTTTTAAGATGATCGGCAAGGGGATCTTAACCCTTGATTTGGTGTTGTCAGCACCACGCTCTCCCAAATGAGCGAACCGACCATCGCTATATGGGATCCGAACCCGTGGCCTTGGTGTTATCAGCACTGCACTCTCCCAAGTGAGCCACGGGCCGGCCTATTTTAGATTTTTTTAATTAAGAAAGTTTAAAAGCATCCAGGCTCCCAGAGTTCATTTGTAAATAGTGGCTTGGAACTCTATATAAAATGCTTAGATTCTTAGAGAAGCTCATAAAGGCTTATTTAAGCCATAATGTAGTTAACTGTTAGTATCATACTGAGCTCTCAGTTTTCTTTAGGGAGCCAACCGACGTAGGAGGGAGAAAGAAGCAGAGGTCTTTCCATTTTCCTGATATGGTTAGGAAGGTTAAACTCTTTGGTGTGGGTTGTTTCCCAGTTGCCATAATACTATCCTAAACTCTGGTGGAGTGCTACGATGGTATGTCAAAAAGTTTGTGAAAAATAGAATTAAAAGACAATATGGGGCTGAGCCCATGGCGCACTCAGGAGAGTGCGGCGCTGGGAGCGCAGCAGCGCTTCCGCCGCGGGTTCGGATCCTATACAGGGATGACCGGTGTGCTCACAGCACTCACTGGCTGAGCGCGGTGCCGCCGGTCTCAAAAAGGACAAAAAAAAAAAAAAGATAATACGAATCTTTTCATGAACTTTTAAAAGTACCCTCATATATAAGCAGTCTTGCCTTTTCCCCTCCTGGATGCTCTGTGCTTCAAAATTTCCTATCTTTCCTCTGATCAGAAACCCCATTTCTTTGTATGGCAGTTGTTGGCTAGATTTTAAAAGTTTTTTTCCAGTAAGATATGAATGAAGATAGTGGAGAAATTGGCATTAACTCTCTCTTTTTTTTAAAAAAAAAAGGATATTCATTTGTTCAGAGTGAATCTTTAATACGTAACATTTTAGACAATATGATCACATTTCAGACACATAGTAGCTGGTACTGTCTGGAGTGTACTGCCCATTTCCTTTAGATTATTATCAGCTTCCTATCCTCTAATTCTGAGCTCAGAGGTTTTCTTCTCATTTCCAAATTTTAGTACTTTCCCTTTCTCTTCCGTTTATCTAATGGAGCAGTACAAAAGTTACATCTGCATTTTCCACTCTTGGTGGTATGGTGATGGGAGTTTGGAGTCATCCCTGGACCAAGGAGGCTAGGAATAGCATTAACATCTCCCAAGACATGTGGTATAGGGGAAATGAAGGGAAGAAAGTAGCCATGTGTATGCCAGCCATTTACCTATCAGAGGCTGCCTGTATTTAATTTAAAGCTTTTAATGAAACCCAATGGATAAGCTTCATTTTTATCATATTTTATCAACAATACATTGCTCGTAATTATATTAAAACTTATTCTAAATACCTGTACCTTCTGTAGATTTGTATGTGATGTTGCTTGTCAGTTAAAATATTACCTTTTATAAAAGAAAGTCCTGCTTCTTATCATGATGTATGTGACTTAAATGATTGTTTCATATTAAAACTATTTCTTCCTTATGTACTGTTTACATATACCTCTTTTTGGGATATTAGTTCAGTACTTTTATACAAATCTGAGTGTGTTCCACATTGGTGACATGTATTTTTGCAGTAATTTTTTGTTTTGTTCTTAGAGCATGTCTAAAGTTATACATGCACTAGTGCTGTGGTCTGTGGCAAAATTACTGTAATTCAAATTGGAGAATAAAATGTTTCCAGACTTTGTCCAACATTTATTCCTATGGCAAAGGAAATTACTATGTAATACTAATTATTTCTTATGCTGGTATGTTTTAAGCTACTCTATGAAGTATGTGAAACATCAATATTTGTGGATTAGTAGATGGCCTGATGTCTTTGAAATGAGAGAGAGGGGTAAAAATTGGTGTTAGCAATTCATGACATGATAAATACTTTTTAAAAATTTGATCTTTCGCTTACAGGTATAATTTACTGAGGAATTATTTTAAATGACCGTGCATATTAGGATTTTTTTAGCCTGTACTACTAAAATTATAGAGTTTGAATTTATGCTATCTCCCCACCAAGAAAGATATCATTTACTCCAACAAAACCAAAATAAGTAGTAATACTAACCTTTATTTATTAACAAATGATTAAGATATCATAAACTCCTCTAACTTAGAATTTGTAACCATTGATACAAGGACTTGAATGCTGTTTACTTTGTACTATCTGATGAAAGGATTTATTTACAAAAGTCATAATCAAGATTTTAAAGAAAAATGTTTAATCTTGAAGGCAAATTTTTTCAGCTTTTTATTTTAGAAGCATTTATTTAAGAATACTAGCTTAAAAGCATTCTTATTTTGTCATTAAACAAGTACCCAAAAGAATTGTAATAGGTAATACTTGGCCAGTATAAATTTGTATATTTGAAATTATATGCTTGGAAAGAAAAAATAAGTGAATGCTTGTGAGTGCTTAAACTGCATATCTTTTAAAAATATTCAAAATTTTAGACTTTTATCGATTCAAACTTTGAATTAATAAGGTTTTACTATGTCTGTGATGTATATTACAAAATAAATGTCTACCTATGTTATGTTAATGATCTCTATACTGCATCATATTTGGCATGGTTGTTGTGGTATATTTGGTACTTTTGATTGTTGACTGTCGATAGGATTGATATAGCAATAAATCAGATTGTCTTAATGTTTTTTTTAAGATACCAGATACCATAGTGTGTCATAATCACATTACATTTGACTTGAATGTCCAATATTTTCATAGGCCTATTTTTTAAATTAAAAATTTAGTATGACATGTCAGGGGTTTACTTTTGTCTGATACTTTCACATGCAGTCTTTTAGAACTGGTTCTGTTTCTACTTAAATCATAGAGGTTTAAAAAGTATTAGTATTAAATGATTCACGACTTGCTTTGTAGAAAAATTTAAATAATGTATGAAATGACTAGATCATCTGAACTTGTTTATTTTTCTTTATATGGTTAATGTACAGGTTACAGTTTTCAAAGAAATAAAATTGGCTTGGTAACTGATTTAATATAGTAGATAATGGATAATTTGACTGTTTAAGGGCTTCCAAGTGTTAAATTATATTCTCAATTCTGAATTACTTTATAATAATTACTATAAATAGTGGTAAGCCAGTTCTTCTTCTTTTGGAGATATTTAACTCTTACAATTTCCCCTTCTGATTCCATTCCTTTTTTCCCTAAACACCATGCTAGAATTTAATATTGGAGTTTAATTTGTCTTCCACATTTTAGTTTTTTTTTTTTTTCCTATAGATAAGTAATAAGACAAGGTAGAGGTTCTGCTGTCAAGACAGTCCATGTTATTGTTGGCCATTCTTTTCAGGGATAATGCTAAATGTCATTTGTGCATTGTATAAGGAATGTTATCTATCAGTATATAGACCTACTATTAATAGAAATGATGTATAGCAGGCTTTCTTGAATAATATGTATTGTAAGTTTGTTTCTTACAGTGTTATTATGCTTCAGATTCCTTTAAATAAAACTAGTTTTTAAAGAGAAAAAAGAAATGGTTTTTAAGTGTCTGACTTTCTTCAGGACAAGTAGGTATGAGAATCGTGGCTTTGGGTGGAAGATAGCCAACAAAAGATTAAGCAGAGCAATAACCTATAATTTACCAGGAATTTAATTTTATACTAAGGAGAGAACCAATATTTTTGGTCAGGGCTTGCAATGTACATATTATTTTTCCTGGGAATTTTACACATAACACTGAGTCCTGGTTTTTCTTAAGAAATTGTGAGCATAATGTATCTATTTTGATTTTAACAAATTAGGACTTCATTTCTGTTAATAGAAAATTAACTGGAGAGGCGTTCTACAACTTCAGCAGCTTAATGATCCCTGTGGGAGAGGCACCATCTTAACAGTATTAAGAACAAACTTACTTGAATGATAAGACTAGGTTTACAAGAGACCTCCAAAGTTTGTTTGAGACAGCCATTAGGTGCCTTGGGTCTGATACATGAAAGGAGGCCAAATAAAATGTGAATGTGTCAATTGATGCAAGCTTGGCATTATAGGTAATAGAAGTGACAATAAGATAAAATTACATCAAGATAAAGTTTGTGCTAAGATTCTATTTAATAGAAAAAAAATCAATAAAAATGTGTGTATCTTAACTGCTGTAGGAGAGGAGGAAAGACTGAGTTGATGTTCCAAGGTACCCCCTCTATTCCAAACATACAGCAGTGATAAATATGAAAAGGTAAAATTGGGTTCAAAACCAAGACAAATATATCCGAGGACAAGAAATACAAGCAAACTTCAAAAAGCTCATGAAAAAATACAATTGAAAAATAATAGTCTTTTCATGAACTTATTGATGTACTCTCATATAGAAAGAAAGTATAAGCCATGCTGAAGCAGCAGACTGCCTGACTCTGGGTACAGAAGCAGAATTTGCAGTCAGATGTTCTCATCTGTCAGGGAAATGAGGTCTAAACATTTCAAAATTTATGAGATGCAGTAATGCAGTGCTGAAAGAGAAATATATAGCTTTAGATTATTTTTAAGTTCAAAATATAATGAGCTAAGGATTGATCTTAAGGGAATAAGAGAAGAAAAAATCCCAAAGAAAGTAGAAGGAAGGAAAGTAAAGTATCAAGAATGAAAAAGGGGGCAAGTAATATAGCACTGTTTTAAGCCAAGGGCAGAGATGGTATTCCTTTCTACTGCAGTATCACTTGTGAAAAAAAGCTAAAAAACAAAACCTACCTTCAACTGATACCTGGGGCTCTAACTCGTAGGAAAATGTAGAGCTAAAGTAGTAGAAGTACAGTTTTTCAACTTGCTGAGTTGGTAACTGGTCTCTGATAACACTGTGAGTTGGCATATAACTCCTGAATTGGCTGAATTGGGGTCCCCAGGACACAAATTGGAGGCAACCCAAAATTACTTGAAAGAAAAGGATAAGCTCAGAACAAAGAAAGAAAGATAAAATTAAAGAAAGAAAAAACACTAAGTCAAAATTTCAAAGCACCTGAAATCTAATAGGAGAAACAGCTAACCAACACCTTTTGAAATTTCAGTCCACTCAAGATGAAAACAGAATAGCATGAGAAAGACTTTTTTTTTTGTCTTTTTGTCTTTTTCCGTGTCCGGCAACGGATCGCAACCCTCAGTCTCGCCCCCGTACCGGACCGGGGACCGGCCACGGGATTGCAACCCTCGGTGTTGCTCCCGCGCCTCGCTCAGCC
>NW_007741135.1:2538-26773 GCF_000696425.1 Galeopterus variegatus | reverse complement strand
ACTGTGCATTTTAATAGCATAGAAACAATCCATCTGGCTGTACGCATCTCAGCTCTTAGATCCCAGCCGAGTCCACAGGAGGCATAGCATGGTAGATGCACAATGACTAGAAACAGCTCAGACAATGAACACATCCACACCAAGGAAAGCCTCAAAGTTGAACAGAGCTATAGAAACAGACGAAACTAAATTTGCAAGGTAACCATTTCCAGGTAAGTTAGGAACTTTTCACCTGCGCATGTCCCTTTAAGCAAATTTTATATAAAACTTGGAAATTGTTGGGAAAAGGAAAAAACAAAACAAGACAATACCCCAGCTGCTCCAGGAGTAGCTACTGGGTCTTACCTGGACAAATCCTAATGAACACAAATGTAGCTGCCCCCAAGTGCAAAACACAGTAGCTAGTGAGAAGGTCTCCATTCTCACAATTAAGTTAACTTTCAGTTTGTACAAAACAAACCTGGCAGCATCTATGGGTTTTTTCTCCTTGCTTCTTTTAATCACAACAGCAATAATTAGCAGAAAGTGTGTTGGCATCCAGCATTAGACTAGAATTTTAGCCAGGAGGTGAGAGAAAAGCCAAAAACCATTCATCCTGACACAAACATACCATTCCCACGAGAGAATGCTAATTGATTTAAGCTCGTTTCTACAACCTTCAAACTGGAAGGGCTGCAGATAATCTCCAGGCCTAAGTTACTCCTCCCCACCTCTCTCACTTGACCAGATATCAATTGGAGAGGCTAATTTTTGGTACCATTTTCCATCTGCTACAGTAATGGGTGCTTTTCATCAGTATGACTTTCTTGGGGAAACCAGTGTTAATGGCAGACAGGTTATGAAAGGAGACACTGGGACCAGATGGGGCCACATCTCAGTTTCCTAAAGCTAAGTTTAGGGGAAGCTCGGGGTTTGATGTCTGTGATAGATTCTAGCAAGTTCTAGCTTTGAGAGACAGGAAAAGGGAAAACAAGAAAGAGGAAGAACAAACATACACTGCAGACAAAAGACATGAAACTCTAAAGCTCAAAAACCATCTTTGTTTCCTTTCCTAAAACCTTTCACAGGCTACTCCGGAAAACTGGAAGTTCCCATCGGTGTTGGCAAATGGCAATGATAATCGCCCTAGAAAAGGGAGAGCTCAGTAAAATGAATTGAGACTTTTTGTTACAAATGAAGTCATTTTTCAAAAAATGTTACATTAAAGTCTGTTGGTACGGTTCATTGTTGTTAAACAGAATGAAAATGTCACATCAATATACAAGATCTGAACTGAAAACTTTGCCTGAGACCCTGTAATATGAAAACAAATGAATAAGAAAATGATTAAAACAGTCTCCCCTGAAGGAAACAATTTTAGGTTTAGATATTATTACTGTAAGGAAAAAAAATCCAGACTACACTATTCTAAACTCACCATCTCTACAGTGGTTCATTAGATATTTATAAGGACAGAAAACACCACTACGAGTACACACTACATGAACACATATCACATTTTTAAAATTTCACATACACATGTTCAGGATACAAGAAGATTATAAATGTTATGGCTTCGCCACTCTCTGCAGACATGATTCACTCTCATTAGAGTGCGGTTACAATGAGTACTGTGGATAGGGAACTCTTAAAATTGAATTGGCTAAATGGAGTCTTAAAAGCTATAGTCTTAATTGGTTCACTTGCTACTTACCTAAGCTGTATTTATCAGAAATTTCTGTAAATACAGTGACCTAAAATGTACTACCAGTGCAGTGAATATTGTGGTTGCTTTCTATTTCTTTGACTTTTCTATGACCACAATTGGCATTTACTGTGAATGAAAAAGTTAAGAGTAAAAATTGAGAAGTTAATCTGTCTTTTAAGAGTTTGTGTCTTATATATATATATAAAATATATAGACAGAACCAGGATAAGTCTTGCTTTCCCAGAGGTTTAAAGACAAGGTATCTACAGACATTTAGAGGAAAAGAAACACAGGATCATGACATCAAACCACGGTACTGAATGTCATGTAGAAATTAGAAAGGAAGTGTACTATGAACGTACAAAATTAGGCACAAATTATAGGTGATGGCTTCTTGTGCAGAGGTGAAGGATATGGCCAAAATAGCTCACAAATGTGCAAATATAATTTTTTTTTAAAAAAAGATGATTGAGGGAAAAGAACCGACACTTCATTCAGACTCAGTGTGCAGAGTGAAGCATCTGAGTTCATGGTACACTTAGGACAGTTGGTCCAAGTGAAGGAAACATACCCCAACTGTGACTGGAAATATGAACTTACCACAACCTCAGTGGTGATCAAATCTACCAGTCTTGTCTTTCATCCAAAACATTTTCTGACCATTGCTGACTCTTAAACATACCCCGTTCTGAACTTTTTGCATCTGAACAAAATCACTACCTTGCTCAGCTCAGCTCTACAATGCTGATGAGTCCAAATTAAGTCTTGCAATTCTGCCATTCTATATATGCCATTCTTACTGGCACCACCTAATGACAACACACTGTGGGTATTTCTCTAATGTCCAAACCACACATATCTACCAACGTCCATCTGGTTGATCCACCCATGCCGGGTAGAGCACATACTCAAGGCACCACCCCAACCAGAAACTGACACCATGGACACAGGTAAACAGTGTTTCAGGTAGTCTGTCTGGCTGTCCACCATAACATGGGACACTATGTCCTACTTTTCTATGTAACCACTCCCATGCACAGATATGAACCGAGATGTGGGGAGAAAGAAGAAGAAAAATGGGAGGAAAGCTGGGGAAAACATTAGAGGGAAGCAGAGAGGAAAACAGAATCAAATCTGGACCATCCCACGCCATTGGACTAGCACTGGGTGCCCAGTTCCAAATCCTTCACTGGCAGTTTGAGTCCCAGGGAAGAGGTTCCCAGGGGGTCGATCATGTTCTTGTAGCGTTCCCCGCGGTGTTGAGCTAAGAATGGGCCCCAGTCTGGCTGTGGGGAGCACACCAACTTCAGCCTCTGCAAAGAAGCCAAAGACACACATGGTCACAGAAATAATGCACCTTCCTTCCCTAGGGACCACCCACCCATCCCCAAACTGTTTGTGACCACATTTGCCAGAGCCTCTACTTGAGCCAAGGAGCCCCCGATCAAGAGAGGCAGTTAGGCAGATCAGCCCTAATAATAAAGTGGGCAAGGGACTTTAAAGAGGAGACTTAGGTTGGTTCACTTCAAATTATTTACATCACCCTTCAAGCAACATTAGAATTGCTCTGTGTTTGCCTTGCACAAGATTAATAGTGGATAAAGGGCCCAGATTTTAATTATACATTTTTTCCCTCCAAATGAAGAGAATCCATAAGCTTGTCTCTCCACTGCCAAACACAGTCTGCAAAAGACATGTGCTCAATTACTTTTGTTCTATAGTCTCAACAGTGGGTTGCTACAACCAAATAATTGGATTTTGCTTATCATATTTCCCAAAAGCATATAAATGAAACGGGGGGGAAGGGACCAACCCCAAAGACACATTGCCAAGAGTGAGCAAAGATTTTAATTATCTGTTGACAAAAATATACATTTCTGATTTGGTTCAGCCATGTGGGTTCTTGTGGACAAGCTAAAAAAATGGGAATGTCTCTAATCCTTCAACTGAAATTTTTATGGAAAACATAATTTTACTGGAACATTTTCTAGCAAAAAGGAGAGAAAACATATTTCTGACTACATAAGAGGGAACAATTATATGTTTATTACCTATTAAAGTGAAGCTGGTTCTTATAGCTGTTAGTTTAATCTCCCCTTAATCATCAGTTTGCAACCTTTGTGTCCCAAATCAACCATAATAAATTTATGTAGCCGACTCATCAGTTTAGAGGATTTCAGCATAAGACAAAAGTAGCAGAGGCTAAACCAGGTTCTGTTCAGAGGGAAAGAGATCTCTGTGCCAGTTGGGGAGGAGGTATACCTGGGGCCATCCCTGCAGGTCAATGGGGCCACAGTAATTTATCTCAAGGGGATAACAAACAGAATTTCTTAAGGATGCAAACTGGAATAAGCTTCGGGAAGAGGATGCCCCTACCTCCCTTGACCATCGTCGGTCCAATGAAAACAAAAGCTCCCTCCTGCCAAGTGGGCTTTATGCTGTGCACTTACTCACACCTTATTCCCACTGGGCTTCTCCCTTCTGGAGCTCTGGATGCTCCAGAGGACTCTCCCTTTTTCAACCTGGCTGACCTAGAGCAAAGCCCATATGCTGTTCTCTGCCCTCTATTGGCAGGTGTTTCTTCACCTTGGTCTAGTCCAGTGCTTCTTAAACTTCAGCGTGCATCAGGGGCTTATTAAATTACAGATGCCAGGGTCCCACTTTGCCGAGATTTAGGTTCAGTGGAGCTGCCTGGAGCCTAACAATTTGCATTTCCAACAAGCTGCCAGGTGATGCTGATGCTGCTGGTCCCTAGATCAAATACTCAGTAGCACTGGTCTAGTCAAAAATGCCAGATCCCTGGACCTTCAAGGCAGAGGCAGGGCTGATCAATTCCTAGCACACCTGAGCAAGTGACTTCTCATAAATATCAAAAGCCTGACCACACTTCACTAGTGGCTCAACACATGGCAGTCCCCTTCCCATCCACTCTGGAGTAAAGGTGGGGTTTCTTTGCATCACAAATGGGAAATGGGCCCAGCAAGGGCTAATTGACAAAGACAGACAAGTCTCGCCTCATACCATCCATGTCCTAGGACTCTCATTACATTCTTCAGGAATAGTGACGTTTTAATCAGCTTGGATCACCTCAGCCATCTCTAACACAGCACCACAGGAGGGGGTAGTGATTTTAAATTTAATGGTAATAGATGTTTGGGAGGGAGGAGGCTTGGACAGAGAGGAACCTCAGGAAAGGGGGAATCTGATATGCGGTTAAAAACCAAACACTGAGATTTAAACTGTGGGTGAGGGGTGAGGAGGAGAAAGAGCAGACACTTGATCATTCATTCCCCAGAGCTGTCACCACACTGATGAATAGCATAATAACATCTCAGCCTGTGGATTGGCTGAACCCCTCCATTAGAGGAATAATGTGTAATAAAAATGGGTTTAATAGAAACAGTGGCAACTGTAATCACTTAATCACCAAGTCTCCCCCTCGAGTAAGTTTACTGAATCTTCTGTTTTTTAATGCACAGAGCTTTCTAAGGAAAGCTTTCAGGAGCTCTCCCTTAGGAGGGGGTGGAGGGGAGAGAAATGGATAGAATTACCTCAATAAATCTGCCAGGGGCCAGATGCATTTTTATCACAAACATAATTGGGATCCAGATAACAGAACAGGCGAGCATTAGCCATCCAAGCACCATGGACCAGTTAGGGTAGCGGTAGGAGCCATAGGTCATGGGCTCCCACTGGTAAAAGCTGAAGCAAAGGATAAACTGGGAAGAAAAAAGAGACATGTACGTTAGGGTGCTGATGTGAATTATTCATGTATTAAACCCCTGTTATGACTTTGTGCTTTCATATCTGTTACCTCATTTTATGCCTAGGATTAATCCACTTTCCAAATGAAGATAGTGAATTTCAAAGAGATGGAGATGACACACACTTAGCTGCTGACTGTGCATCTGTCGTCCCCTGGGAACTGAGCAATGACGGGCTGGGAAGACACATGTAGAGAATGTACATCAAGGTGACTAATGTGTGCAGGCGGGGGGAGGGTGTTTTTAAGGGGTTGTCTGTACTTTCTACAATGGATAATCAAGCTTTTGTTATAAGAAGGAAACCCGTTAAGTTTATGTACTTTATTTTTTTTAAATTGAGTCTAATTTGCTTTCTCCTTGAATGAGGAATGGCCCACTTCCAGGAGCTGCCTCTAAAGCTGGCTGAGTGAGACCTAGTGTGGCCCCCAAGCATTGACTGAGCCAGAAGTGTGGTCCTATAAAAAGTTCTGGGACAAAGAGAATGGATGCCCAGCTCCCCCTCAAATGACTCAAGGTGAACAGGCGTCACCACCAAACAATGAGCTGAGAGCCCAGAGACCAGAAAGCCAATCTTGGCTCTTCTGCTAATTAGCTAAGGGACCTTTATGGCTCAGGCTTCTCTGCCATAAAATGGATATATTTCACACTGTGTATACAACACAGGGGTTTTCTGCGAACGGTAGTCTGGTACTTACTCGAGTCCCCCCTCCATTTTAAGAGAGGTAATGATTTATTTTCTGCCCATTATCTCCTGTCACTGCACACTTCAGCTGGAAACAACCACGAGAACCCCTCTGAAGACTTGGCCAATGCAGCCAAAGAGAAACAAGGAATGCGTGTGCGGAAAACAGGCACCTAAAAAGATGGAGCAAAGGTTCTATTCTAACTGCTCTAGCCAAGCCTTTGGGGTGAAGTGGGGAGGGAGTTTCATTGAAAATTATGTGGCACCTGCATTCACTCTGCCTATGGCAACATCAACCTAGAATAATCTACCCACATAAGTCTTTTCCCCTCCCCACCTCTCTTGGGTCCTATCTTAAGCTGTAAAATAACTGCCCAAAAATTATTAGAGGGAATTATGTCAGGAAAGATAATACATGGAAGTGTTTTGGAAAAGTGTGAAGCACTATGCTAATGTAAGGCATGTATATTATTGCTGCAAAGCCCAGGCTGCCGGGGCAAGTGGTTATTTCAAGCAACAATAATTCAATATATTGATTCAAAGCAACATGAGCCTGAAGACAACTGTTGGAAAAAAAATGCTCCTATGGAAAGAGATACCTACTCTAGGCCCCTTTTTAAACATTTGCCCCTAGAGTTATAAGCTTTATTAACTAGTCCATTGGAAGTATGGCCTAATGTAATTATGGTAAGCTCCTCCATTTCATTTACTGTATAAATAGCAATACATCTGCTTATGTGTGTGCATAACTCAGTAACGTGACCTGACTATGTATATAATAATTGCATGGAGAATATTTATAGCTCTATAAATCCACAAAGGCACATATAAAAATGATCAATTTTATTTCACGGGCTCCTAAGTAATTTAAACCCATAATCTTAGCCTATTCCTGCACACCACAAATATCCATTTTACAGAAGGGCAAAAGGCAAAAAATAAGTGTTGGTTGTGCAAATATCACATGAAACTCATCTGTGCAAACTGGTTGCAATAAATTTCCCTCTGTCAAGTCAGCTTGGAAAAAACCCTGCCCTCAGATGGGCTTGTCCATGAGAGATGATAATTTAGCCACTAAGTCAGGGCTACCCTGACCTTTTGCTGATGGCAGCCAAAGAAGGCACTGGAGAGACACTCATTGGTTGGCAATTAACCACTTCTAATTGTCCCTAGTTCCCAAACAACACAGAAGGGAACTCTGGTTCAGGATATTCTCTGGGACCTCTCCACAACTTTCTGACATGAGTTTTATATGGAAATCAAGTAAAGCACAGCATAGTTAAGGAACTTTCTCAAAAAATGCAACAATTCCCTAGAATTCCTCTTCCCAGACATTCCACTCATAGAGAAGATTAGGACTATTTTAATCCAAAACTGTCCAAACTTCACTTGGGTATGAAAGCACTGGGTTTTTTAGAAATGTACTAGAGCACAAGCTTGAAGCCTAGACAGCCCTGGATTCAATTCTTGGCTCTGCCACCTGCAAGCCCTGTGGCCTTCGGCAAGTTCCTTAACCTCTCCAATCCTCAGTGCACAGATCTGTAAAATGGGGAAAGAATCACCCACCAGGCAGAGTGATTGATAACTTCAGAAACAATGTTTGTAAAGTGCCTACTTCATAATAGACATGAATAAATAGTAATGCTGATTATTACCATGTGATATGTGTCTGCAGAATATAATAAAATTCTCTGAAACTTAATCTCTTCTAGGACAGGAAGAAAGGAAGGCAGAATCTAGGACAGACTCTAACTTTTGTTTCAGCCAAGAATAAATCAAGAGTAGTCATAACTGGGGAAAACAGTGATGCTCGGCAGAGACAGGGAACACCAGAGGCCAGAGTGTCTCTGTATGCAGAAGGCGCTTGACAGACCAATCCCTCCCACCAGTTAGGAAAATCCTAATTGGTTCTTCATACACATTTCAGTCCTGCATTCAAGAGATTGCAAGCCTGTCTTAATCCTTTTCAACTTTCATGTCCGAAATTTGGTGGGATTTTCAGACAAATTACAGCCTCTAAAATATGGGTACGAATGTGGGCCTCCATACGATGTTTGTGTCCAAGCAGAAGGAGATATAGCTGAATGTTTTTTCTGGCCAAACCTCCAGCTTTTCAGAAAGAAATTGAGGTGTTTTGATTAAAACTTTCTCTGTGAGAGTATAAAAAAGAAAAATATACATTTTCTTTGCAGTTGTACTTTCATCCTGACTTGTTCTCCTTTAGAGAAGCTGGTACTTACTGTGTTTTAAAATGAGGGTCTTAATCTGGTTTCTAGTGCCACCTATTGGGCCCATCAGGAATTACAGACAACTTTCTCTGTCCTTGGCAATGTGACACCCACAACAAGCCAGAGGAGGCGGGAGAAAGGCAAGCTCTCCATCAATTACTGTGCTTGGAGAGCAGAGCAGACCAAAGCTGGCAGCTTATGGCACAATAACAAAGTGACAAGATATGAATGTAAGTCCTTATGTGCATTTACTGACACATGAAGGACTCTGAACTTTAAAGAGATGAATGTCAGATGATCCCAAATGTCCTCATCACACTTGAGAATGACAAGATAGTGTTCAAAAGCAAAAGAAAGGAACAATAAAAGTCTAATTAATGCTATATTAGTTGTACAGAGGCTATATTGAGTAGTGGTTAAGAGCATGTGTTCTGGAGCCAGACTGCCTGGGTTCGAACCCAGGCTGCTGCTAATTGTTAGGTGTGCAATGCTAGGCAAATCACACAAGCTCTTGCTTCAGTTTCCCTATCTGTAAAATGGAGGTGATTATAATGCCCGCTTTAAAGAGCTACTGTGAGGGAGAAATGAAGAAATACACACAAAGCACTGTGAACAGAGCCTAGAATGTGGTTAGCAAGTAGCAAATGTTGGCTGGGATTGTTATTTGGTATCAATACATGAGACAGACTGATATAATAGGAAATATTCCATAGGAAAATTCCACAGGAGCATAGGAAATGCTCCAAAGACCCATGCATGAGTTTCAGCTCTGCACCTGACCAGCTAGGCACCTTTAGGAAAGACGTTTCACCTCTCTGAACCTCAGTTTCTTCATCTGAAAGGCAAGGATAATACCCATCCCACCAGCTTCCCAGTGTTTACATGTAAAACACCACATACACATGCAAGGTACCATCTGCTTGATAAAGCACGCAATCCTTACAGTTAAAATGGTTGGAGTTACAAATGCCCAGCAGACTTTCCAGAAAATGTTGGGCTGGAATCCAATCATCATCTCTATATCTTCACAGAATCTTTGCAAGCCTACAAATAGACAAACAGAGAGTATGAGGTGCAGTGCAGGGGGTGAGGCAGGGGCCGGGGACAGGCACCGGAGCCCCTCACTCAAGCGCTAGGTGTCATCCTGATCCCTATTATGCAGAGAACCATCAGACAAATGACTCACTGCCAGGAAGATTAGGGCAGACTGAACATTTAAATAGATATTAAATATTCTCTGCAGTGAGGTTCAAAAATGTCAGCCCATGGCGACATCTAAAAAGCTCAGTTCCAGCCCAGCCCAGGCATCTCAGCACTGCCACAGCCTGGCATATTCACATATGTGGCTGTTTTCTGAGGTGACCTTGTGTGGTTAGCAACAACTCTGGCAAAACCAATTAAGATCCTGGTCAATAAGCAGAGTGTATTACAAAAGCCTTGGAATTTAGAGCAAAAGTCACTGTACATTGTTTTTTGTCCCTCATCCTCCCAGTGACACTCTTCCAGGGAGACCATTTATCTTTGTTTTGTGTAAGATGATAATGTCAGTCAAAAACCAACATAAATTCCAAGTGGCTGTTGCCCACTTTGTGGGAACTCAAAGGACTGCCGTCTTCCTCACTTTGTACCCCCAAAATACATACAATTATCATTTGTCAATAACCAATTTTTAAAAGAAATAAATAAAAAGGAATTTACAATGGAAAAAATATATATATGCTCCTTCTTGTGTGTGTGTGTGTGTGTGTGTGTGTGTGTGTGTGTATATATTTTTTTTTTAATGACCAGTAAGTCTTAACCCTTGACTTGGTGTTGTCAGCACCACACTCTCCCAAGTGAGCCACAGGCCAGCCCTCTTGTGTGTACATTATACTTTGATTTTAAAATTTACCCAAAAAAGTCCACTCTAGCCATGACCATCAAAATAATTGAGACCTCTCATGGCCCTCATCTCCTTAAATTTGCTTCTACTTCCTGCCAAACTCAGACCCAGGATGTCAGCCAGCCCTCTAAACTGAATCTCCAGCCCCCCGACAGTAGCCATCACAGAGGACAGCCAGGTCCCAAGTGTGCTATAGAGTGGTCTGTGCTGGGAACAGTCTTGGCGATTCACCAAGGGCCACCTCTCAAATCACCCTGAAATTTCTCAGGATGCAGCTGAGCTTCCCGCTCTACTTTAAGGTAAGTCTAGTAGTGGTCAACCACAAATGTGTACAGTGGCAAGAGCACTAGACTGGGAGTTGGATCCAAGAGTTGGACCCCAGTTCTGCCTGTAACTCACTGTGTGACCTTAGGGAAGGCATTCCACCTCTCTGAGTTTTTCCTGGTTTAATGAGGGGACTGGGCCAAATGAGCTCTTAGGGGAGGTCAGGCCTGATGCAAGGTGGCTCCAGGTTGCTTCCTGGGGTCTATAGGCAAGAATGGCATGCTTTGAGCAGTTGGCCTGACCATCTCTGGATGTGTTTGCTTGTTTGTTTCCTGTAGTATTTTATCAAACACCTTCAAGTAAGTGGCCTCTTGACACTGGGCCCATTGACACAAGTGTTGGGGGGAGAACCGAAGAGATAGAAGTCAAAGTTGAGGCTATTATAAACATACACAAAACACCAAAAGCAGATCTCAGTTCTTTAAAAAAAAAAAAATTCTAAAATTTCTGTATCAGCATCAATCTTGTTGCCAAGTTGTTCCTCTCCACTAAACCATCCCCAAAAGATGGTGATGTGTGGCTTGACTGGGGACACTGATGTGATAGAGCTCAAGGTTAGACCTGAGGAAGACATATGGTCAGCACCCTACAGGAGGAGGGGTTAGAGGTAAAAGTGCTCAACTTCCCCAAAGAGGACAAAGAGCAGGACCTCAAGCTACAGAAAAGAATGGATGACAGGTGTGCAATCTTCAGTAAGCAGGAGCTTGATGCAGAGGTGCAGTCTCAGGACAGAGAGTGAAAAGGCTTGAGTTCTGGGCCAGTTTGAACCCTGGAAAGTCATCTTCCTCCCTGGACCTCACACAATGGCTCTGAACACCTGGCCTCTGCCTCTGATAGTTGCAGCTCCTGTGATTGCTCTGCCTGTTCTGCCAACTTGCAGGCTGTCGCTGCAGATGCAGCCCAGGGGCACAGCTGGGAGCCTCCAGGCAAGTCTTCGGCCCTGTGCCCAGAGTCCAGTCCTCCAGGCCCTGCAGCCTCTGACTTGCTCTAACTCCCATCCAGCCCCAGCCCTCCCATGCCCCGGCTCATAACCTCATCCCCACCTGAGTACTTTTCTGAACCAACAGCTGTCTTCATATTAGGCCTGTGTTTATATGGCTTCCCCTACCTGCTCTGTTCTTTCCACAGATCCAAATCCATCTTGGCTTCGAAGCCTAACTCATGATAAGGAAATTGTTCATGGAGCCTTGAGCATAGACAAGAGACTTGCCTGCTGCCTGACCTTGAGCCTGGAGGGGTTAAGATGCAAATAGTCAGGCCCCAAAAGGGATCTGAGCAGCTTCTCAAAGACTAGTCTGAATTAGCAGAAAAACAACAGGCAGGAAACAAAGATGGCAAGTGTGTGGTCACTCTTTTGGACTCAACAAACAGATGTGAAGTGCAGAAATCAGCTGTAACAAATTCCATACAACTGACCAACTCTGGACTGGGAAGTGTAGGACTTGCTTTGACTGACCACTCACTTCCCTGTGTGCAATGCTGTGGCTTTTGCCCTTATAAGCTGCACCCCTGCCCTTTATCTGGACGTAGTCTTCATGGGGGCTGCTGTCCCTCCTGCATGGCCGGGGCCAGCTTCCTGGCTCATGAGCTGTGTGGTCACACAGAGCACTGTGCTCAGAAGGGTGTTGCATCTGGTTTAATGCTCTCCTCCTGCCCATTTTGAAATTCTTAATAATTTTTTAATAAGGCACTTCATTTTTATTTTACAGTAGGTCCCACAAATTGCATCTCCAGTGCTTTGTACACCTATGGACAAGTAAATGCCCAAGTTATTCTTTTATAGGTAATGTGAAGACCCCACCCCTCAGGGCCAAATTCCTCTATGTTGACTCAAGTTCTCTCTTCCTTGGTTGGTAATCAAGTAAGATTAACACTCCCTACATCTTAGTGTTTACTTCTTTTATATTCTTGTATCTCTAAGATACCCATCTCTGGGCAGCAACTGGGCTCATAGCTAGGGATTCACTACTTAGCACTGACCTTCTCAACATTTTACATGTTTGATCTTCCTCGGTAGCTAGTCAGCAAGTTCCATCAATGTAGGAAACTACCCCTACCCTCCCCACTTTCCTAGGAGCACACAGGGCATACAGTGAGCATTGAATAAGTGCCCGTTTATTTACTCACATACATTTACCTGTGTGATTATTCAGGGACTGAAGCCTCTCATTCCTAATATTTACTGAACCTCAGCAAATGGAGCTGGGGAACTTACGCCCTGAAACAGGATGTGGATACAGTGACATTTCACCCAAAAACATAAGTGAAAATGGACCTCCGGTGGGTGAGGTTATGGAGGAAAAAAATAAGATTGAGTTTGTAGAGTTCTGGGAGAACTATTCGTTTGTTTTTGTTTTGTTTTGTTTCTCTTGTTTTATTTTCTTTGGGGCTTAAAAAAACCTTGCCGAGTTCAGCCAGCGGGATGGGCAACAGGAACTAAAGACAGACATATTCCATCATCTAGAAGCCGTTGCCTGGTGTGACTCTAACGTGCCACACAAGGATGTGGACAGAAACAGTCTGGGGAGAGGGACGTGAAACAAGCAGTTGACAGAAGTGGAAAACAGATTGAGACCATGTCACATGTGGTATCGAGAGGTCTTGGCAGTGACTGTTCAATCATTGTTCCCCCAGCCAGAAGGTCCCTGTGATGGCTCCCAGGAAAATGCAAATCACTTTTACAAAGTGACTCTACTTAGGTAAAAGTCTATTAAAGGGCTCACTTCTACACCAAACTCAGGGAGTTCCACTTTTGAACCTGGATGTCTCAAACCCAGCTGTTAGCCTCTGAGGTATGTTGACATGTGAACATAGATCAAGCTATTTTAATCTAAGACAAAACTTGAAAACTGTACCCATCCTATTTCAAGTGTTTGAATGACATTCTCTAGAATTTAGAGACTATTAGAAGCAAGAAGAAAACACAAATCTCTGCAACTCACTTGCTTATTTTTTAAATTCTGTGCACCAAATAAGTCAGTTTCATTTTCATTCTTCACAGATTCATGTTCAACTGTCTTAAACTAACCTTGCACTGGTTTGGGGCTTCACTATCTCAATAAAAAATGCACTTTCCTCTGGGGCATAATTTACACATTTGTGCAGGCATTTTCTTTCATCCCTAACAATTATGTTAGTTTATTTCAACTATTTCTTCCTGAGATTCACTTCTTAAAATTCCATCCAGGTCCAAATCAGAGGTTCACATCCACATCTGACACTGCAGAAGTCAAGTTCAACCTGAGCTCAGCACAGAGTCAACCTGCTTCTGGAGGCTGGCCCAGCATCAGTACTTTTAGAGACCAGGGGATTTCCTGGGTACTTCCTTACAACAATTAGCATAGCTCAGATACTGATTTATTTTTTCCTTCAAAACCAAGAAATCTACTACCAGATTGGGGGGGGGGCAGTTATTTAACTTCTAAAAACAGAAATGTTCAAAGGTTTCTATTTTAATAGTGCTTTTAAACCACACTGAATAGCCCTGTTTCACAGGAAAGAACTGTGCAAATGGGCTTTTGTGGCAATTAGCAGTTAGGACATAGATAGCAGAGGAGGTCAATGAGATGGGTACGTGCAACTGGGCCAGTGCTGTAATTGAAGTGCTTTCCTGACTTCACCAGAGGACCATCTGGTGACCTCATCTTACATGTGCACCCACCATGGGCTGATTTTCCAAAGGAGGACCTCTGAGCCCTCTCCTTGCCTCTCCTGGCAAGCAAGGCTTCCGGTATCTAGGAAGAAAGTTAAGATTCACTGTGGAGAAAACTCATTTCACTTGAGTTTCTGCCACTGCACTCAGGTAGAAAGCACTTTGAAGTCTTACCCTAACTCTGACAGCAGGTCTTCCTTCTCAGCATCACTGCAGGGACCAGACTGTCTTATCAGCCAAAAGTGCTGGCAGCTTGGTCTCTGATCTCATCAGGACAGCTGGCCTGCCTGCCCACTTTTCTTGCCAGAAACTAAATTCTTCCTGTAGTGTGGATGTGATCTCCAGTCGGAGACAAATTCCCTTCCACCAATAACCAAAAATGATTGCAGTATCTTCCTGTTTCTGGGGTGCTCCAGTTTTACACATGAGGTTTCCTTTTTACAACTTGATTCCCATCCACCCCTCTTTATTTTAATGAATTTTGCAGGAAAGCAAGAAGCCTTTGAGCACCTGTTGGGTTGGAGGCTAACAATTAAATTAAAAGCAAGATGCTAACATCAAGGATACCTGGTGGTTAGGGTGAGCTTTGCTGGACCCCAGTTTAAAGGGCAGAGTTCTGCAGACCCTTCTGGCCTGGGTCCCTCTTCCTTTGGTCTCCAGATGGTGCATTTCTCCCTTACTCATATCCTGCAATCCAAGTGACATCTTGTATTTCCTTTTAGCTTAGAGCACGTTGCTCTGTCTTTTGGGGTTTGAAATACAGTTAGGCTGAACTGGAAATTTTCATTTTCCTGCTATCTGCCATGGCAGCTTTATCTCTGTTAGGGAGGCCTTATTCTAGGGATAGCTCCGAGCAAACTTCCAGAAACAAAGAAGTCAGCAGTGGCTTGAATCAAATGGCACTTCCTTCTGCTGACTGGCAGTGTATACAGGGGCCAGGGATCCCCCAGTGAAACCCCAAGGATAAACACCTCTACACAAAGGGCAAAGATGGCATCTGATGGCTCACCCTTCCTGTTGTTCTTGATAATAATCCCACTGATCATGGGGTGCAGGTTGCTATAGTTATGGTAGGACGGCTAAACTGTAAGGGAACTGGGAGTTTATTCCTGGGAAAATCTGAGCTTGAGATATTGTATCACAGGCTCCCATAGTGCTAATAAAGTTTCCTAAGGCTCGATGAGCCGAGTGGTGTCTGTTCTCACTGTAGTATCCAGGGACCAGCTGTGAAGCCACCCTTCACCTCAGACTGCATGGGCACTGCAGCTACCAAGACCAAGAAATAATTTCACTCCTGCAAGATAGCACTCCATCTCCCTTATCCGGCCACTGGCCACAGGAATTAACTGTTTGCATGCCAAACCACACCCGAAGGGGCGTCCAAGTCCTAGGGGCTCTGATACAGAGATTTCTGTTCTGCCATCAGCCACCTTTAGTTTCTGTACTAAATATGATCACAGTGGTTCTGAGGAAAGCCTGGGAATAAAGGTACAGCTCTCTTATGTTCCCAAAATAGCTGCAATTAAATCCTTTCAGTATCTCGTTAAATATGGAAAACCTGCTTGCTGTGAATGCCTTACCCACACTAAAGGTCTACTCCACAGCAGGAATGGTGATGCCCTTACCGTACACATAGGAGATCCCCACGAGCTCAAAAATGGCAATGATGACGAGGGCATAGGAGGCAGCATACGTGTCCACAAGTTGAAACATGTAAATTCCACCCTAACAGGAGAGAGAGACAACCCACGTCAAATGGGCCCTGGAGCTCGGCTCTCTCTTTCCACTTCTAACAGCCAAGCTTCTCCATCCAGAGGAGGGTCAGGTGCAAACAAGCGTCAGAGGACCCCCCTCCTCTCAACAGCAGTAACCTAAACCTGGTCCAGTATGTAAACCAGAGGCCTTGCCAGGTTAGCAAAGCAATCCCTTGACAGTCTCTGAGCTAATCAATAGGACAAGCACAGAAAGGAGATTTGACATGCTATTCTTCAGAGACAAAGGTCAACATCTGAAGTTTTATCCGTGAAAGCAGCCACATTGCTTCGTTTGTACCTTAAGCCATCTATGATCATTTCCACCCAAGTGACTGCATTTGACTGACCTTCATATGACCTGTAGGTATCGCTGGCAATCTCACACATCCTCATGTATCTCTACCTCACTCTTTAAGTCTTCCTACAGTAGATGAGGCTTAGTGAGACCATCTCACTACATCATTTTATAGATGAAGAAACTAAGGCCCAGAGTAGTGACTTGCTCAAGGTCACAAAGACAACAATATAATACACTGGGTGAGCTAACATTCAACTTATCAACGTATTCAAGACTAGAAGAAAATCAAGTTGTTGCGGACTCTTATATATGATGAATAATCACCTGGAAATTTATCTGGTTAGTAAATTGGATTTTCATGTATTCTGCTTTCTTAAAGTAGGACACACCTGCCTTGTTGGCTCAAGGAGGTTACATCTCAATTATGAAGATGCTAGAAGCATCCCTAGTAGCCAAGATGACATATTTCTCTCTTCAGTCAGAATCCCTAGTGCACTGGTACCGTCTACATGGAAATGGCAGTGTCTTGGCTATGGTTACAAGATCCGAGAGCTAATGTAAAAGGATAGATAGCCATCAGCCTCACACACACCTGCCCCCACCCCAAGCCTGTGCCCAGCAGGCTGCTTACCTGAGTGATCATAGGAAAGCCCATGATGAAGAAACAAACGCAGCAGCCCAGAGTGAAGACTGGCTTGTGTGTGCGCAGGTACTTGGGGAACTCATCCGAGATGGAGGTAACTATGGTCTCGATGGTGGCAAACTGAAATGGTCAAAAGACGGGCATCTGAGTCAAACTGTCCCTCCAAAAGCTTCCAAAAAGCCCTTTGTGTGTCCCACTCAGTAAAGATTTATTTGTACTAGGTTCAGTTTTTAGGATAGCGTTCCCTTGAGGAATCTGAAAAGCCTTGTTAGGGTCCAACCCGCAAGGCCAACAAGGAGAACCCAAGCAGGATGTGAGCTTTAGAAACTGTGCTTCCGGTCCCCAGAGGCTGCACTGATATCCACCCATCAGGACATTTTAAGCTTTTCTTTGTATTCATGAGATATAAATTCCTCTCCTCCTGTTTACCCTGCATTTGATCTTCTACTGGAGGAAAAACCCTCTTTGCACCCAACAGCTAAACTCTGAGCACCTTTCAGCATGATTTGTAGTAGTCTCAGCCCCACAGCAATTTTCCTAAAATTGACTTCATATTATTCTCCTTTATCCAGCCCCACAGAATCTGCTTTCACAAAATGCTGCCAAGGCATGAAGTATGCAGGCTAGCACTTGGCATGGAGAGCAGAGAGAAGAATAGAGGGAGACAGAATGGCTCCTCTGCACCATCGCCTGAGCACCCACAAATATGAGGCTATCCTGAGCCAGAGACCGGCGCCTCACTATCCCTCCATCCTCCAGGGAAGATGCTCGGGCACCCCTAAGCCCACCCTCTGGACCCAGGACCCAGGAGAGGGGGTCTTCAGAAAGACCCCAGGACAAGGATCCATGGGAAAGGGGCTCACCATAGTGTCAAGTCCAAGTGTAAGGAGCATCAGGAAAAAGATGATGGCCCAGAACGGAGAGAGCGGCAGCCTGGTTAAGGCCTCGGGGTAAACCACGAATGCGATGCCTGGTCCTGGGAGGAACAAGACAAGCGATTGCCCCCATCTCAGAGCCCACAGGCCCGCTCCGTACTGAGCTCCTGAGTCATTGCTTATTATAGGCTGCTTCGTCTGTTTGCTATTTTTTTACTCATGTCCATCCATTTTCCCAATTAGAGACATTGAGCTCCTTGAAGGGAAGGACCAGAGGAATTAGTCCACACCTAGGGGGACTCAGAGGAGAGGCTTGAAAATAATCAAAGCAGAGGCCAGAGCCACCAATTCAACTCAACTCCAAGGCCAGGCTGTGTCCTATGCAAATAACACGATAAACTCCTCTTTTGTACTGGAAAAGTTGGGGGAGAATATAATAATTACCTTCCTGAGTGGTGGATCTCAACCAGGGTTGATTTTTGCCCCATAGGGAATATCTGATAATGATTGGAGACATTTTTTATCATCATAAATGGGTTAGCAGTGGGATGATTACTGGCATCTTGTGGGTAGAGGCCAGGGACACTGCTAAACAGCCTACGAAGCGCAGAACATCCTGCTACCAACAAGGTATTATCCCAACCCAAATGTCAGTAGTGCTGAGGTTGAGAATCCCTGCTCTCAAGGTCAGAACATGACCAGAATAGCATTATTTCCCCCTTTAACGACTTTTTCTCTTTGTCAGTCCTCCAGGAGAAGCCATTCACATAAAGCAAGAATCCAACAGTTTTAGGATTTTGTCCTACTTGGTAAAGATGAGGCTTCATCAGTCCACAGGTAATTAGTTGGGGGACAGGAGCAGTGATGCATAGTGCAAGGGTTAAGACAGATATGGTCCAAATTCAGATTCCACGACTCACCAGCTGTGCAACCTTAGACAAGTTATTTAAGTTCTATAAGCCCCAATTTTGCCCATCTGTAAAATGGGGATAATGATAGCACCTCACAAGGTGATTATAAGGAACAAATGAGAAAAAACTGATAAAACACTGAGCCCAGTGCCTCACACATCATCAGCACTCACAGAATATTAAATTTTATCATGAGTAGACTTGTAATGAACTTGGAAGTTGGCAGTTCTGATTCAGGTTCTCCCAGGAATACTGCATGTAGTCTTGGTAGGAGATGTCTGAGCAGTTTTCTCTGCTCTCCTGAAGCCCTGACAGTCATTCCTACCCACTGCATGTCCTCACTGGGAAGATTACTGCAACCAAACACAGCTAAAGACATGGCGGTTGTGAATTTCCTTGTAAGTAGAAAACCAAATGATGATGGGCAGAGACGACTGAATGTGGGCACCGGGTAATCCACAGCCGGCGCACGTCTGGAAACCAGAAATTGCAGTACCTGGAGTTTTTATAACTCAAGCATAACAGCACTTTTAAAAACTAGAATTTATCAGGTTTTTAGTCCCTAATGTTGCTTAAGGCCTTGGGGCATTTAAAGTATAAAGCTTCACATGCCTAACATACCCTCACTTTATGCATTTATTGAACAGACTGTATAGCCAGCCTCTGAAGGCTCCCTATGTGAACCATAAAAGAAAACTCTGCATTAAACTACAGTTCAAAATAGGTCTCAAATGCAGAACAACCAGGAAGCCAGTTCAGTGCTGTGGCAACAGTCAGGCCCATAACACCAACAGGAAGGTCTTGATGGCCACTATCAGAGGACCTTAACTGCTTGCTTTAACAGGATTCAGCCCTTTGGGCTATACTGCTTTAGGAATGGAGGAGTGATTTCAAAATATTCAGGCTGCTTCAATTTCAGCTGCCTCCCTAAAGTACCCAGATGAAGGCATATTTTCAAGCTACATTACAGCAAACTCCACTTTTCCAAGGTGACTGGGGAGTGCAGTCCTCTAGTGAATATTCAAAGCAGTATATAGTCTATCTGATGGAGGCCCATCCCTGTCTTTCTTCTCTCCCTCTGGGAGGCAGTACAGCCCAGTTGCTGAAGTTCAGGCTCCATTCCCCATGGAGGAGAAAACAGGCCATGCCTCTTACTAGCCACGGGACCTTAGGTCAGTCATTTGCTCTCTCTGGACAAACTTTAGTTTCCTTATCCATGCACTGAAGATCATAATAGCACCTCCCTCATAGAGTTCCTGTGAGAATTGAGTCACAATAAGTAAAGGGCTTAGATAATGCCTGAGCATAGCAGGGACGCAGAAAGCATAGACCACTATTAATCTCCCCCTGAGAGGGAATCACAGGGGCTCTGCAGGTCGGCAACTTGGACAGATTCCCCAGAAACGCTACAGCGAGAGCCACCTTTATCCTAAAGCACCACTGAACACTGAGCTCTGGTCACTGCAACACATCAAGACTGCAGCACAGCTTGGATGGCCACTCAGCTGGGACACCTATTACAGTAGAATGAGTTCTCTGAGGACACACCACCTGAACTCCCTTGCCCTTGGGTGGAAAGGCTGGGATCCAGGTGATGGGTGGATGGTTGGATGGGGGCTGGGATGTCAGTTCTGTTTGATAGTGAGAGATCAGTCACTTTGATTAGGAGGTTCTCTGAACTATTAGGGGGCAAAAGAACCAAAGCAGCACTTCCTAGCAGTGTGGTTAACTGGGAGTTACCAATGTATACCCGGGAACTCTAAATAAAATATGCATGTTTGTGCTCATGTACTTTTCTGCTGTTGGATAAACATCTTTGCTTCATAGGTAGCAACGCAGATGGACAGGAGAGGGCTCTGGAAGGCGATGTCCCTGTACGCTGCTTTTCTGGAGTAGATCCCTGGGAAGAACATGCTCCCTTCCCTACGCCTATTGTACAAGCACAGGATAGCATGGTTTCATCCTCAGTCCCATCCACAGCCCCTCAAAATTCTGAAATACCTGAGATTTGGGGTGATAATTTTGACAGAGATGGTTCCCTTAGAAGGGAGTGGTAAACTAAATAGGGTCATTGAGGTGTTGGGTCATTGAGGAGAATCTGTTTTTGACTAAAGACCAAAACTTAGTTACCAATGGTGAGCCAGCAAAAAATGTACTCAATGTCTATATGCCAATGTTGCCCAACTGGGAGGGAGTGGGGTTAGGATTTAATGCAGGCCTGACCCCAAATCTCTACCCTGTATTCTGCAGAGCCTCCACTATACTGGGAGAAGTAAGACAAGCCTGTAGAGCATATATAAGAATATATGCCAGTTCAGATGAGCAGGAATAACTTCCCTCAGGGGTCTGGGAGAAGTTCTCATGGGCCACTGCTCCTTCCCCTGTACAGAATGAGGCCCACTGCCCCTGTGCTGGAGACCAAGTGCTAACACAACAGGTTAGTATCTGTTAGACATGTTCTTCCTGTTAAAATCAGAGGAAGTGAAAAAATACTGGAAAAAGGAAATTTCAGAGGGAGAAACAGGCAGTTGTCTGCTACTTTTTACATACAGGATAAATTCTACTTGAGTTTTAGCAACACCTCCCCCCAAATCCCTTTCCCAGGACAGAAAAGAGCTCAGAACAGTTAACTAATGTGGCACATGTCTCAGGAATCATTACCACTGGCAGTTCAGTCATTGGTTCCCAACGAGCTCAGTAATGTCACAAAAAGTAGCAAAATGCCTCAGATCTGCTAGGAAGTGGGGCAGAATCTATCAGCTCCAGCATCTCTGCTGGGAGGAAATGAGGTTACAGGACAGCTGGGGGTGGCTCAGGCACCCCTGAGGACGAAGCCTTCTCACTCTCTTTCCCTCCCTGCTCCCATGGAGTTCCAGAATTTTCACCCAGGGAGGGGCATTTGCTCAGCTCCCCTGGTCCCTCTAATTTAGTGCACTGCTGCAGAACCAAACATCCCTCGGGGTTTCACACTCTCTCCAGGGAGAGATAATTACACCTGTTTGAGGTGCCTGGTGCACTATCAACATGAGCTGAAGCAGTAACTAATTATCCTCGGGGAGCCAGAAGAGACCTAGCAGCCCACCAAAAAGGTGACCTTTCTAGGGCTTAGTTCTCCCACTGCACCTGAGCTACTATCTGAAAATCACAGTGAGCTCCTTGAAGAGGCTCTCATGGGTATACCTCTGTATTGTCTAGGTAGGGCCCACAGTCATGCCCACAGCACCTGGCAGTACCAACACACCCAGGCATCCCATAATATCTGATTAGGGAATGAGATCATAACAATAAGCAATAACCACAATGAACTCCCTCAATCAACAAAACCTAGTAAATATCCAAACCCTTAGTAGAACTAGGCTGGGTGGAAACAAAGAGTTAAATAAAAATCCTAAACAGTCTCTCTGCAAAATGCTGTCCTGGAAATATGGATTAAATAGAATAAAAAATGAAAACTCTTTGTAAACTCGAAAGTACCATACAAATGTTAGCCATTAATGTAAGGATCACTTGGGTAGAGAGTAAACATTTATTCCACATACCCCACCACCCACCCACCCACCATTCAACCTTTCTACCCACTGGAGAAAAAATTGCACGTCTGCATTGCTAACTAAGCAAAAGGCCCTGAGAACACATTTGACCTAACAACGATTGGGAAAATGCTTTGTAAGGAAAAGGCTCCTCTGAAGTCAGTGCTTTTATTAAGTGTTAGTGCTCAGTTTCTACGAGGCCCTCTGTGAGGAAAGTCATCCTCTGGCTGCCTGTGCCAATATCAGCTCCAGGGGCAATGGTTTGCCTAATGTCTGATGAATCCTTCACTGTACTGAACAGGTATAACAGGTATAGGCCTTACTTACTCAGGCTGGAGAGGAGAGGGAAGAGGAAAAGGGGGCTTTTAAAGCAATTCCTCTGATTAGAGACCAGCCAGCTCTTATCCTGCAGTGATCTTCCTACCCAAACATGTCTTAGTCCCTCTGTAAAGGAGGACGTGGGCTCCCCTGCCCTCCATCCTGTTCCAGAAGGCCAACTTCCCAGCATAGCATAAATTAGGAGTTTGTGAGGTGAGCCTGGAACCTGCCCAGCAACAGCAAGGTGACAGTTGCCCTGTACCTTGGTCCGCCACGTTCTCAATGTTGACTTTGCGTTCATTGGCCATGAAGCCAATAACAGAGAAGATGACGAAGCCAGCAAAGATGCTCGTGGCACTGTTGGTGCAGGTTACAATTAGAGTGTCCCTGGAAGGAAAACAACAGAGTTTGCCATTAGGTGTGCTTCCTGGGTGAGAAGGAACGAGGAGAAGAACACACAAATGTGTTTCCGTGTGTTTGTGTGCACATGTGTACACGTGTGCATGCATGTATGTGTCCATTTCTAAACATGTATCCACTGAAGGAAAGAAACAAGCAGTCCTAACCACAGACTCCCTTGGGCTGATTTACAAAGCACCAACAGGCTCAAAAAGATGTCCCCTAAATGCCCTGATCCAGGGCACTGTGACAAAGCTCTGGCTTCACATGCTGTAGATATGGGTCTCAGCTTATCTACTACGGTCTGAATGTTTGCATCCTCCCCCCAAAATTCATATGTTCAAACTTAATCCCCAATGTGATAGTACTAAGAGGCGGGGGCTTTGAGGAAGTAATTAAGGGATGAGGGCTCAGCCCTCATGAATGGGAATAGTGCCCTCAGAAAAGAGGCTGGAGGGAGCAAGTTTGTCTCTTCCGACATGTGAGGACACAGCAACAAGGTGCCATCTTTGAAGCAGACATTGAGCCCTCGCCAGACATTAAATCTGCTGGCACCTTGATCTTGAACTTTCCAGCCACCAGAACTGTGAGCAATAAATTACTGTTGTTTATAAATTACCTAGTCAAAGGTATTTTGTTATAGCAGCATGACAGGCTAAGACATCATCCCAGAGGCACGGGCATATCTGTCCATCAAAGCAGAAATTGAGGGGATGGGGCTTTGGCAGTATCCAGGACAGGAACCATGTGTGAGGAAAGAGAAACCAGTGGGAGAGTAAAATGCCACCAAGGTAAGAGGGCAGCCTGGGATTGGGGGACACAGGGCTGAGAAGGGCAAGGGGGGAGGAGAGGGGAGAGAGCCCAGCCTCTCTGCCTTCATCCCAGAGCCCTCTGCTGCCAGGATGGCCAGGGTTTCCCAGCCTGCCTATAAGCCACCCTAGACTCAAATGCAAGGTCACAGCTAGATGGAGCCCAGTGTTACACTGAAATCCTGATTCTCCCTCCTGTTAGCAGTAAGACCCTGAGCAAGTTGCTTCCTTTCCACTCTGATTTAACGTGGTGGCAATGAGCCTACCTCCCTCACAGGGTGCATGAGGACAGAACACGATGATTCCTGCACTGCACACAGCCTGGCATGGAGCAGGTACACAGTAAATGATCCATTTTGTGGAGCCCTTAGTTCACTAATGAGGAAACTGACGCCCAGGGGAAGGTAATGAGCTAATTAACAGTACATCAGGATTTGAATGCAGACTTTCTAGCTTTTAGCCAGGGTCCTTTCTGCACA
>NW_007741135.1:0-1311 GCF_000696425.1 Galeopterus variegatus | reverse complement strand
CTTCAGGGATGCTTCAGGGAAGTTTGACCCTTACTCAAAGTTCTTGCAATGTCAAGTTAATGAATGGATTCTTGTGGTGGCTGCTGTAGACTAACTGTTGATCTAAGTACGGCCCTGAGCTTGCTACATCTGGCTGCTGGGATTGCTTCATGCTTAAGCTAGAATGGAGAGTTGCAGCGGCCCTAAAAACGGGAGCTGGGCTGCAGCTCTCCAGGTGACCAGAGGCATTTAAGCCAGGGAACATCCCTGTTCTGATGTGACCAGCATTCATACCACCTCTCATCATCATCCTTTACTCCCAAACAGGTGGTGTGAAATTCTTGGGACGCTGGAAGCTGAGTCTGGGTGCCTGTGGTCCCCATGGTCCCTATTCCATATTCTGTCTTAATATCAAGTAAGCCTATTGTGTCTTGTGAGTGTGACTGACAATCTGAACCTAAAACCTCACCAGTGATCTTGCACCTCTTCATCTAGATCATAAGCTATTTGAGGACAGTGACATGTTTTGAATCTTTCTATCTCTCTTGGTTCATAAAATGCCTCATACATTATTGTTTTAAAAATAATAATAATGGCAGCTGCCATTTATTGAGTATCTACTATGTGTAATATATTGCTCTGAGAACTGTACATACATCATCTCTGACTCCTCAACAAAATATTATAATCTGCATGTTACAGAAGAGGAAATGGAGGCTCAGAGAAGTGAACTATCTTGCCCATGTTTTGGAGTTCTAGTAAAGATGAAGTCATAATAAANTGATTTAACGTGGTGGCAATGAGCCTACCTCCCTCACAGGGTGCATGAGGACAGAACACGACGATTCCTGCACTGCACACAGCCTGGCATGGAGCAGGTACACAGTAAATGATCCATTCTGTGGAGCCCTTAGTTCACTAATGAGGAAACTGACGCCCAGGGGAAGGTAATGAGCTAATTAACAGTACATCAGGATTTGAATGCAGACTTTCTAGCTTTTAGCCAGGGTCCTTTCTGCACACAACACAGCCTCATTTCTAATAAAGCACATGGCAATGCTTCACCCTTCAATGGTGTTCAGACTGATTCAGGTCAACAGGTTAAAGGCAGTTGTGACCAAAGAAATTAAAATGCCTTAGTCTAGCATGTGACGCTATTGTGGGCTAAATTGTGTCCCCCACCAAAATTCATATATTGAAGTCCTAATCCCTAATACCTCAGAATTAGACTATATTTGGACATAGGGCCTTTAAAGCGGTAACTGAGTTAAAATCAGGTCATTAGTTTGGGCCCTAATCCAGTATAACTGATGTCCTTATAAAAAAAAAAAA
>NW_007741134.1:0-26775 GCF_000696425.1 Galeopterus variegatus | reverse complement strand
TTGTCACATTACAAAATCTGATGCTGTAAGGAAAACAGTTCCTAGCTTCTCGATAATTTCAAACAAGCCACATAATAGTATGCAAGTAATTAAATCTGCAATCTAGGAAGCTTATCAAATGCATTCAACGTTCCAAGTAAGAATGCTATATAAAACAAGAAAACAACAAAAGAGAAAATAAAAAAAAATAAAACAAAATGTTGAAAGCTGATAATTACTTTTCGGAAGAATAAATGTCCTATAAAGCCTAGAACTAATTATTTCTTTTGTAGAGAAAGTCATATTCACAACAAAATCTAAATCAGGGTATTGTATATGTGTGTGCACATGTGTTTGTGTGTATGCATGTGTGAATTTGGGGAAGGGGCCCAAAAGAGTTTGAATTATAATAGGAATATTGTCCTGGTTACCCTAAAAGCTTTTTGTTGAGATGCAAATGTGAAAGTGCTACTTAAATCAAACGATCACGGTTCTTCCATGCCCTATCCTTTCCCTCCTGTCTCCCCTGCCACCCATTTGTACCCTGGAAGCCAGTGGACAACGAGAAGAGGAGGAAGGTGTGGGGAGAGGCAGCTGTGGAAGGTTAGAGGAATGCTCATCTTAGAGCCGCAGACCTGGGGGGAACTGAATCGGGCTTTTTCTACCTGAGTAATATTAGCAAATTAAATACCCTCTCTGAGACTCAGTTTCCTCATCAATGAAGTGGGTTGATTAATACCTACTCCGTAGTACTGTCGTGAGAATCAAATGAATGCAGTACTGTAAATGCCTGGCATTGATCCTAATGACTGGTTTCTTCCTTTCTTTATTCTCTGGAAGTAGCGAGAAGTTGCACCGTAAGTGTCCAGTCTCTGCTTCAAACACACCCCCCAGGACACCTGAGCCCAGCCTGCAAACACCTCCACACACCTGGTTTAAAGACCCCAGTTCATTGGATCTCTGAGCAAGTATTTGTTTCCTCTTTCTGTCCTATTTATACATTCTTGGGAGTATAACATTGAAACAATAAGTAGTATTTTGTGATTTTTGTAGGATCTTTTTATGCCATAATTTTTCTATATTTATTTTTACTTTTTGTTCCCATTTAATGATAATCAGTTGTCTCACTTGGGAGATTAATGATCATAAACAAACATGGAATTTGGGAATTTAGAACTAATTTAAAATATCTATTTTAAAAACTACGAAGACTAGAAGAAGCCAGTGAAGAGTTAATAATATGAGGGCCTGTAAGCAGAGGTGGCGAACTGGAGATTCAAAGGCTGAACACTCAGCCAGCAGCCATGTGTTGTTCCATTCACACAATTTTCAAAGACTTGAATTGGTTGCAACACTTTATAATTGGAAGAATTTATGTAACGATATGAGCTTCGAGGAAGGAAAGTTGGAAAGCACCTATGTGGTGCCTGGGACACCCCCAGGGGCCGTTATTGTTTCCTCTTCCTGTGGGTCTAGGCATTTTCTGAGACTCTGTAATGTCTTTAATTTTGTAGGGAGATTCTCATGGTTCATTTAAAACGTTTTGGATGTGTGGCAAAAATATTAAAAAAAAGACTTCCTTCTCAGAGTTTTTAAAGTTTGCGATTACTTTCAGTGACGAAGGAAATGTGATCTGATGATCAGGGAGAGGCCCTGGCAGGGCTGGGTGTGTACTTGTTTACTTTGCATTCTCCATGGGCCTTCATTGCTGTGCAATAGATGGGTGATATTTGCATGCGTAGTGCAACACAGAGAGGCATTTGGGTTTCATTTCCTTTACTACTTTTTTGGTCAATGGGGTATGAAATCAGAATCCAGACTTTGGTGACTAAAGCTCTGAAAAATGTTTTCGTTGGATTTCCGCTGGTATCAGTAAGCGAGCACTTGTTGGGAATTTATATTCTGTAATTACTGAGCCATTGAGCAGTTAAAATTAATTTTCCCTGGAAACTAATATTGGAATTGTGCCACCAGCAAATAAACTTTGAAGCAAAGTCTGATGATATATTAAAGACCCTGGAGCTCCTCTCATGATAATGACAGGGACATGGTACATTGAAAAGACAAACACCATAAAATCTATCCAGTATCCAATTGTTATTCAAACTTTCCTTGCATTTTCCGGACTAAATTAATTTGAGGTGAAGAACATGATTTTTTTTCTCTATAAAACAAAATGTTGAAAGCTGATAATTACTTTTCGGAAGAATAAATGTCCTATAAAGCCTAGAACTAATTATTTCTTTTGTAGAGAAAGTCATATTCACAACAAAATCTAAATCAGGGTATTGTATATGTGTGTGCACATGTGTTTGTGTGTATGCATGTGTGAATTTGGGGAAGGGGCCCAAAAGAGTTTGAATTATAATAGGAATATTGTCCTGGTTACCCTAAAAGCTTTTTGTTGAGATGCAAATGTGAAAGTGCTACTTAAATCAAACGATCACGGTTCTTCCATGCCCTATCCTTTCCCTCCTGTCTCCCCTGCCACCCATTTGTACCCTGGAAGCCAGTGGACAACGAGAAGAGGAGGAAGGTGTGGGGAGAGGCAGCTGTGGAAGGTTAGAGGAATGCTCATCTTAGAGCCGCAGACCTGGGGGGAACTGAATCGGGCTTTTTCTACCTGAGTAATATTAGCAAATTAAATACCCTCTCTGAGACTCAGTTTCCTCATCAATGAAGTGGGTTGATTAATACCTACTCCGTAGTACTGTCGTGAGAATCAAATGAATGCAGTACTGTAAATGCCTGGCATTGATCCTAATGACTGGTTTCTTCCTTTCTTTATTCTCTGGAAGTAGCGAGAAGTTGCACCGTAAGTGTCCAGTCTCTGCTTCAAACACACCCCCCAGGACACCTGAGCCCAGCCTGCAAACACCTCCACACACCTGGTTTAAAGACCCCAGTTCATTGGATCTCTGAGCAAGTATTTGTTTCCTCTTTCTGTCCTATTTATACATTCTTGGGAGTATAACATTGAAACAATAAGTAGTATTTTGTGATTTTTGTAGGATCTTTTTATGCCATAATTTTTCTATATTTATTTTTACTTTTTGTTCCCATTTAATGATAATCAGTTGTCTCACTTGGGAGATTAATGATCATAAACAAACATGGAATTTGGGAATTTAGAACTAATTTAAAATATCTATTTTAAAAACTACGAAGACTAGAAGAAGCCAGTGAAGAGTTAATAATATGAGGGCCTGTAAGCAGAGGTGGCGAACTGGAGATTCAAAGGCTGAACACTCAGCCAGCAGCCATGTGTTGTTCCATTCACACAATTTTCAAAGACTTGAATTGGTTGCAACACTTTATAATTGGAAGAATTTATGTAACGATATGAGCTTCGAGGAAGGAAAGTTGGAAAGCACCTATGTGGTGCCTGGGACACCCCCAGGGGCCGTTATTGTTTCCTCTTCCTGTGGGTCTAGGCATTTTCTGAGACTCTGTAATGTCTTTAATTTTGTAGGGAGATTCTCATGGTTCATTTAAAACGTTTTGGATGTGTGGCAAAAATATTAAAAAAAAGACTTCCTTCTCAGAGTTTTTAAAGTTTGCGATTACTTTCAGTGACGAAGGAAATGTGATCTGATGATCAGGGAGAGGCCCTGGCAGGGCTGGGTGTGTACTTGTTTACTTTGCATTCTCCATGGGCCTTCATTGCTGTGCAATAGATGGGTGATATTTGCATGCGTAGTGCAACACAGAGAGGCATTTGGGTTTCATTTCCTTTACTACTTTTTTGGTCAATGGGGTATGAAATCAGAATCCAGACTTTGGTGACTAAAGCTCTGAAAAATGTTTTCGTTGGATTTCCGCTGGTATCAGTAAGCGAGCACTTGTTGGGAATTTATATTCTGTAATTACTGAGCCATTGAGCAGTTAAAATTAATTTTCCCTGGAAACTAATATTGGAATTGTGCCACCAGCAAATAAACTTTGAAGCAAAGTCTGATGATATATTAAAGACCCTGGAGCTCCTCTCATGATAATGACAGGGACATGGTACATTGAAAAGACAAACACCATAAAATCTATCCAGTATCCAATTGTTATTCAAACTTTCCTTGCATTTTCCGGACTAAATTAATTTGAGGTGAAGAACATGATTTTTTTTCTCTATAAAACAAAATGTTGAAAGCTGATAATTACTTTTCGGAAGAATAAATGTCCTATAAAGCCTAGAACTAATTATTTCTTTTGTAGAGAAAGTCATATTCACAACAAAATCTAAATCAGGGTATTGTATATGTGTGTGCACATGTGTTTGTGTGTATGCATGTGTGAATTTGGGGAAGGGGCCCAAAAGAGTTTGAATTATAATAGGAATATTGTCCTGGTTACCCTAAAAGCTTTTTGTTGAGATGCAAATGTGAAAGTGCTACTTAAATCAAACGATCACGGTTCTTCCATGCCCTATCCTTTCCCTCCTGTCTCCCCTGCCACCCATTTGTACCCTGGAAGCCAGTGGACAACGAGAAGAGGAGGAAGGTGTGGGGAGAGGCAGCTGTGGAAGGTTAGAGGAATGCTCATCTTAGAGCCGCAGACCTGGGGGGAACTGAATCGGGCTTTTTCTACCTGAGTAATATTAGCAAATTAAATACCCTCTCTGAGACTCAGTTTCCTCATCAATGAAGTGGGTTGATTAATACCTACTCCGTAGTACTGTCGTGAGAATCAAATGAATGCAGTACTGTAAATGCCTGGCATTGATCCTAATGACTGGTTTCTTCCTTTCTTTATTCTCTGGAAGTAGCGAGAAGTTGCACCGTAAGTGTCCAGTCTCTGCTTCAAACACACCCCCCAGGACACCTGAGCCCAGCCTGCAAACACCTCCACACACCTGGTTTAAAGACCCCAGTTCATTGGATCTCTGAGCAAGTATTTGTTTCCTCTTTCTGTCCTATTTATACATTCTTGGGAGTATAACATTGAAACAATAAGTAGTATTTTGTGATTTTTGTAGGATCTTTTTATGCCATAATTTTTCTATATTTATTTTTACTTTTTGTTCCCATTTAATGATAATCAGTTGTCTCACTTGGGAGATTAATGATCATAAACAAACATGGAATTTGGGAATTTAGAACTAATTTAAAATATCTATTTTAAAAACTACGAAGACTAGAAGAAGCCAGTGAAGAGTTAATAATATGAGGGCCTGTAAGCAGAGGTGGCGAACTGGAGATTCAAAGGCTGAACACTCAGCCAGCAGCCATGTGTTGTTCCATTCACACAATTTTCAAAGACTTGAATTGGTTGCAACACTTTATAATTGGAAGAATTTATGTAACGATATGAGCTTTTGGTTTCTATTGAAAAGAATAGAGGATTTGATTGTTCAAAAAGATTTGGTTTTAGTTGCCTGCATTTCCACATGAAAACAATGTCCTGGACTGGTGAAGCACTGTCCATCCACATGGGAGGCACGCTCCCAATAACCACAGTCCCCACCACTCCCTAACACCTACCCCCCGGCAAGTGCTATCATTGGTTTGCCTGGCCCCTGTAGTAGTAATCTGTAGTTTGTGACTCTTGACTCTCTATTGGATACTAATTTATTTCTTCCTTCCATTTACCAGCACTTAAGTAAATCCTTCTCTGAGCATTCCTAAAACCATAAAAAATGATAACAATCTCAAATACATAATTAAAAAAAATCAGGTAGAAACCTTAACATAAGGTATAAATCTTAAGGTATTATTTATGACCACTGAAATATTTTGTTTTATTTTTGAGGAATATGGAAGGCTTTCCAAAAGTCCCCAAGGGTCAAAAACTATATTAGTGGGATGAATAAGATTTTTCTTCTGGTAATTCTTTTCCACTTTGAAGTTTTGGCAAAATGGGAACTGTGATGATGCCCTGAGATGGGAGGAGACAGTGGAGGTGAAAGGAACTGGGCAAGGGGCCTGGGTTTCTTGCTCTGGTGTTGGCATATTGTGGGACCATTGATGAACTCACAATCCTGTGCCCTTAGTGACCTGGCTAAGAAAGCCTTTTGAATTAGATGATTTCTAAGGTTGCTCTTTGATTAATAAAATTATGTGAGGGAAAGAAATGTCATTTAAGAGACAGTTTCTACTGAGCATTGCCAATGGGACCCAGTATTAAAATTGTCCTATGATAGCATTGCTGTTGTACATTGATGTGGATTCTAGCACCGAGAGTTCTCAATTCTAGCTCCAAATTGCGGTGGAGTTGCATATTCTAATGCTGAAAAGAACTCATCCCTAAAGGGGCTCAAACTTTCTATCCAAACATTTACCTTCTAATTATGTTTTTTTTTTGTTTCTTCTTTTGCAGTCATATTCATACACTTCCCAGAAAACCTGGAAAGATGAGAAAGTTGAAGGAAGTAAGTGTTCTCTGCCAGCTGCTAAGAATAGAATAAATTGGACAATTTGGTAAAAATTTCAATGCCAGTATTGAATAATTGCAGTTTTACAGAAACAGCATTTAGCAGGGAATGCCCTTAAAGACATGTTGCTCTTGAAGTCAGAATCCACTGCGCAGGTTTGGTATGCCTGTCAAAGCACTTAAGTGAGTAATGGAAGCTAGTAAAAATATTCTAAGGCCATACTTAGGGAGAGAGTCATCTTTGAGGGACACTGTGCAATTATTTATTAAAACTTTTTACTTTCCTTTTGTTTTTGGAGATTTGGAAAGACAGGTGTCAGGAAAACTTATTTTAAGTTATGCAATATCGAAGCTAATTATAATGCTGAATTTAAAGGTTTGTCCCAAGTTCCTAACATTTTTGTACTTGACAGACGTTTGAAAGATCTACAGGATGAAACATTCCATCATTCCGTTCACATCACTTGCTTCTTAGCAAAAATAACCATTGAATCTGTTAAAAGAGACACACCTCTTTTTGTAAGTGACAAACTGAATAGGTTTTAAGCGAGATAGCGTGCTGATATTTAACAAAATTTTTACTTTTTTTCTTAATGGACTTTTCATTTTGTGGAGTATTACACAGGTGAGAGGTCTGGAGGGTATCTACAGCTCCAAGTTGTGGTCTTGCCATACTTAAGGTTTTTCCTTTATAAAATTGAGATGATAACTTTTACCTTAGAGGATTGTCGTAAGGATGAAATGATAAAATACATGCAATGTAGCAGTGCTAGATGAATGTTGGCCCCCTTACTCTGCGTCTTAAAGAAGCCAGGTTCTCCGTGTCCTTGGCTCACCATCCTATGTTCCGGTGAAGGACGTCGCAGTAGCTCCAGCTTTGTTCACAAACACCTGCAGAGTGTGCAGCTGCTTCTGTACAGTCTGCGCTTCAGGACAGTGAAATTGAGTCAAATTTATTACTTACCCACCTTAAATGGTAACTTGCCAGGGGCAAGAGGGCAGGTTTCCAGCTAGAAAGCAAGTCTGGCAGTCACTGAATTACAGGGCCACGTTAATAAAGAGAGTGGAAATGGTGTGTGATTGCTCTGGACACCTGGCTGCCTGCTTATGCCTCTCCCTGTGGGGCTGGGGGTGGGAGCAAGGAATGATTCTGGAATTGATCTCGCGAGGGCATCTGTCAGACTTTGAGTCTGTGTTCACGGGAGGAAACTTCCAGATTATCTTGTCAAGACTCCATATTTTCTTTCTTTTTTATCAAAACATAATTGATTATACATATCTGTGGGGCACAACATTGAATATCAATACCTGTGTGCAGTATGTGATGCTCAAATTGGGATTATTAGTATATTCCACATTACACAATACAATCATTTTTCGGAACTCTTTACCAATTTCTTGCTAATTCCCCATCGTCCTCCCCCTTTCCCACCTCTGGTGGCCTCAGTTCTGTTCTCTCCTTTTGAAAGTTCAACAAATTATTGTGATTGTTGTATCTTTCTTTCTTTCCTTTTTTAGCTTCCACTTATGAGTGAAGACATGCAGTATTTCTTTTTCTGTGCCTGGCTTATTTCACTTAACATAATTTCCTCTAAGTTCATCCATGTTGCTGTGAATGGCGGAATTTCGTTCTTTTTTATGGCAGAATAGTATTCCATTGTGTATATATACTACATTTTCCTTGTACAGTCGTCTGTCCATGACATTTAGGTTGGTTCCAACTCTTGGCTGTTGTAAATAGAGCTTCAGTAAACAGGGGGGTGCAGGTATCCCTTCAACATGATGATTTCCATTCCTTTGAGTGTATACTCAGCAGTGGGATTGCTGGATCATATGGCAGTTCTATGTGTAGCTGTTTGAGGAACATCATACATAATGGCTTTTCCATAATGGCTGCACTAATTTACAGTCCTAACAACAGTGTAGCAAGGTCCACCCTTTCTCTGCATCCTCACCAGCATTTGTTATTCTCTGTCTTTTTGATAACAGCGAGTCTAACTGGGCGAGATGATATCTCAATATGGTTTTGATTTGAACTTTCCTAATGCTGAGTGATGTTGAGCATTTTTTTATGTGTCTGTGGGCCATTTGTATATCTTCCTTTGAGAAGTATTTTCAGCATCTTTGCCTATTTTTAAATTGGGTTACTTTTTTATTGTTAAGTTGTTTGAGTTCCTTGTATTTGTAGATATTAATCCCTTGTTGGATGTATAGTTTGCAGATATTTTCTTCCATTCTGTAGGTTTTCTTTTCACTCTGTTAATTGCTTCCTTTGCTGTGCAGAAGCTCTTTAGTTTGATATAATCCCATTTGTTTGTTTTTTCTTTTGTTGCTTGTGCTTTTGGGGTCTTATTCATAAAGTATTTTCCCTGCCCTACTCCCTGAAGTATTTCCCCATTGTTTTCTTTTAGGAGTTTTATAGTTTCAGGTCTTATATTTAAGTCTTTAATTCACTTCGAGTTGATTTGGGTATATGCTGAGCAGTATAGGTCTAGTTTCATTCTTCTGCCTATGGGTGTCTAGTTTTCCTGGCACCATTTATTGAGGAGGCAGCCTTTTCCCCAATGTATGTTCTTGGTGTCTTTATCAAAGATCCATTGGCTGTAAGTATGTGAGTTGATTTCTGGGTTCTCTGTTCTGTTCCATTGGTCCAAGTGTCTATTTTTATGCCAGTACCATGCTGTTTTGATTGCTATAGGTTTGTAGTGTAATTTGAAGTTAGGTAGTGTAATGCCTCCAGCTTTATTTTATTTTTTTTACTCAGGGTTGCTTTGGCTATTTGGGATCTTTTGTTGTCCCATATGAATGTTTGGGTTATTTTTTTCTGTTTCTGTGAAGAATGTCATTGGTATTTTGATGAAGATATCATTGAATCTGTAGATTGGTTTGGGTTGTATGGACATTTTCACAATGTTAATTCTTCCAGTCCAAGAGCATGGAATGTCTTTTCATCTTTTTATGTCCTCTGTCTTTTAGCAGTGGTTTGTAGCTCTTGTTGTGGAGAATGTTCGCCTCCTTGGTTAAATTTATTCCCAGATATTTAATTTATTATTATTTTTTTGTTGACTACTGTAAATAGGCTAGCTTTCTTCATTTCTTTTTCTGCTGGTTCATTGTTGGAGTATTAAAATGCTACTGATTTTCGCATGTTGATTTTTTATCCTGCAACTTTACTGAAATTGTTTATGGCCTCTAAGAGTTTTTTTTTTTTTAATAGAATATTTTGTATTTTTCTACATATAGGATCATGTCATCTGCAAACAGGGACAGTTTGACTTCTTCTTTTCCAATTTTCATGCCCTTTATTTCTTTCTCTTGTCTGATTGCTCTGGCTAGTACTTCTAACACTATGTTGAATAGGTGTGGTGAGAGTGGGCATCCTTGTCTTGTTCCTGTGCTTAAGGGAAAAACTTTCAGCTTTTTCCCATTCTGGATGATATTGGTGGTGGGTTTGTCATATATGGCTTTTATTGTGTTGAGATACTTTTTTCTATACCTACTTTGCTGAGAGTCTTTATCATGAAGGGATGTTGAATTTTGTCAAATGCTTTTTCTGAGTCTATTAAGATAATCACATGGTTTTTGATTTGTTGATGTGGTGTCTCACATTTATTGACTTGCATATATTGAACTATCTTTGCATCCCTGGGATGAATCCCACTGGATCATGGTGTATAATGTTTTTGATGTGTTGCTGTATTCTATTTGCTAATATGTTATTGAGGATTTTTGCATATATGTTCATTAGAGATTGGCCTGTTGTTTTCTTTTTTTGCTGTATCTTTTTCTGTTTTTGATGTCAGGGTGATGCTGGCCTCATAGAATGAGTCTGAGTGAGGGGCCTTTGTTTCAAGTTTTTGGAATAGCTTGAAGAGAATTGGTATTAACTCCTCTTTAAAGGTTTGGTAGAATTCAGCAGTAAAGTCATCTGGTCCTGGGCTTTTCTTTGTTGGGAGACTGCTGATTACTGCTTCAATGTCATTGCTTGTTATTGGTCTGTTCAGGTTTTCTGTTTCTTCTTGCTTCAGTCTTGGTAGTTTGTATGTGTTCTGAAATTTATCCTTTCCCTCCAGGTTTTTAAATTTGTTGGCATGTAGTTGTTTATAATAGTCTCTAATGATTCTTTGTATTTCCATGGCATCAGTTGTAATGTCTCCTTTTTCATTTCAGATTTTTGTTATTTGGATCTTCTCTCTTTCTTTTTTAGTTAGCCTAGCTAATGGTTTGTCTATTTTGTTTATTTTTTTGAAAAAACACCTTTTTTTCATTGATCTTTTGTATCATTTTTTGGGTCTCTACTTCATTTAGTTTTTCTCTGATCTTAATTATTTATTTCTGTCTACTAGTTTGGGGATTGGATTGTTCTTGCTTTTCTAGTTCTTTGAGGTGTAGCATTAGGTTGTTTATTTGAAATCTTTCTATTCTTTTGATGTAAGCATTTATTGCAATAAATTCCCTGTTTGTACTGCTTTTGTAGTATCCCACAGGCCTTGGTATGATGTGCTTATTGTCATTAGTTTCAAGAAGTTTTTTGATTTCCTGTTTAATTTCTTCTTGGGCCCATAGGTCAATCAGGAGCATATTGTTTAATTTCTATGTATTTGTATTATTTCCAGAGTTTTGCTTGTTATTGATTTCTACCTTAATCCATTGAAAAGATACTTGGAATGATTTCAATTTTTAAAAATTTGTTGAGACTTGATATGTAACTTAACATGTGGTCTATCCTGGAGAATGTTCTATGTGCTGATTAGAAGAATGAGTATTTTGTAGTTTCTAAATGAATGTTCTGTATAGATCTGCCAGGTCCAATTGGTCTTAAGTGTAGTTTAAATCCTGTGTTTCTCTGTTGATTTGTTGCCTAGATGATCTGTCCAGTGCTGAGAGAGGGGTCCCCAACAATCATTGTGTTGGGGCCTATCTCTGTTTTTAGGTCTAATAGCATTTTCTATATGTCTGGGTGCTCTGGTGTTGAGTGCATATGTATTTTTGATTATTATGTCTTCTTGCTGGATATATGTCTTTATCATTATATAATAGCCTTCTTTGTCTCTTTTTATTGTTTTTGTTTTAAAGTCTATTTTATCCAATATAAGACTAGCTTCTCCTGCTCTGTTTTTCAGTTTACATATACTTGGTATATCTTTTTCAATCCCTTCACTATTAGTCTGTGTGCATCTTTACCGGTGAGGTGAGTCTCTTGTAGGCAGCATATAGTCAGGTGAAGCTTTTCAATCCATTCTATCTGTGCCTTTTGAACGGGGAAGTTAATCTATTTATGTTTAGGGTTGTTATTGAGAGGCATTGTCTAGCTCCTGGCATTTTATCCATTTTTGTTAGGCTGTTTTTCAATATCATTTGTTCCTTCCTTCCCCTTTTATTGTTTGTCTTAAGTGTTTGTGTTTTGAGGTAGTGGGATATAGTTTCTTTCTCTTTCTTGTTTGCATTTTTGTTCTAACAGTTGGCTTTGGTCTTTCTTGTGTATTCATGGTAGTGATTATCATTTTTTGGGTTCCAGATGCAGGACTCCCTTAAGGATTTCTTGTAGGGCTGGTCATGAGGGTGAACTCCCATGGTTTTTGTTCATCTGAGAAATACACTATTTCTCCCTCATTTCTGAAGGATAGCCTTATTGGGTATAGTATTCTTGGCTGGCAGTTTCTTTCTTTTAGTATTTTGAACATATCATGGCCTGTAGGGTTTCTGTTGAGAAGTCTTCTGGTAGTCTTATGCAGACTCCCTTAAAGATGGCTTGAAGGTTTTCTCTTGCTGTTTTTAGGATTCTCTCTTTGTCTTCGAATTTTGCCAGTTTGACTGTAATGTGCCCCAGAAAGGAACTTTTTGGATTGAATCTGGGGATCTTTGAGCTTCCTGAATCTAAAGGTCTGTGTCTCTCCTTATACCTGGGAAGTTTTCTGCTATTATTTCATTGAATATGTTCTCAATGTCTTTTCCTTTCTCCTCCCTTTTTGAAATACCTATGATTCGGATATTAGCTCTCTTACATTTTCTTCATTTTTTCATTCTTTTTTCTTTTTTTATGTCTGCTTGGTTTATTTCGAAAAGACTGTCTTCCAGATAGAAATTCTTTCTTTTGCTTGCTCTAGCCTGCTTCTTAAGCTCTCGGTAGTGTTTTAATTTTGTTGAATGAATCCTTCAGTTCCAGGAGTTCTGCCACATTCTCTTTTAAGGTATTAATCTCTGTAACTTTCCTCCTGCATATCCTGGATGGTTTTTCTCATTTTGTTATGTCAGCTCATTATGTTATGTTTGTATTTCATTGAATTTCCTTGAGATTGTTGCTCAGAATTCCTTTTCAGTCATTTCAAGGGTTTCTGCTCTATGGGTTCTGGTACTTGAACATTACTGCATTCCTTTGGTGGTGTCATATTTTCTTGTTTTTTGTATGTCTAGTGTCTCTAAGTCGATGTATGGTCATCTGGTAGAGGGTTGCTTCTTCTGTTATTCTGGAGTAGGCTTTGAGGAGAGAGACTTTCTCCTGTAGATGTGTTTTATATTGACCACTGAGTAGTGCATTTTAGTATTGGTTCCAGTTAGATACAGTAGTGTGGTCTCTGTGCGGGGAATTTTGGCTGTATTCAGTGTTGGAGATACAGGTTAATACCTCCATGGCCTAGGCACTGGGGTACTTAGTGATTCCTTGTTAAGTTTAGTGACACCGTGTTGAGTCACTAAGGACATGGGCAAGCTCTCAAATTCTTAGGAGAAGCACATGAATGCCCTGTCACTCTTTGACTGGGGTGGGTGACCCTGGGTGGGTTTGTTGGCACCCTAGCTAGTGTCCTGTGACCCTGATGGGTGCACTGGGGTATACTGGAGCTCCTCAGTTTGAATGGGTGACCATGGGTGGGGTTTCACTTTCCTCTTTCCTACTGGTGGAGGCTTTTTCTGGGTCCTTGCTTCCCCTGGTTGGGGGATGGTCTGGTAGTGGTTGAGAATTTTCTTCCTTAGTCTATTTGAGTATCCTGGGTTTCTGCACTCTCCAGAGGGTCTGTGTATGTCTCTCCCAAGATCAAGGCAGTTGTGTGGGATGCGCACTTATGCAGCACCCCAGGTGCTACTGCAGGGGCAGCGTAATTCCCCCTGTGTGTTGGGCTAGTGAGTTGTGGGTCTTTGCTTGCTAACCTCTTTCCCTGGGCTCCACTGGTGACCCTCCTTATGTTAATGCAGGCTAGTGGTTGGTGGGCTGCTTGCGTGGTGGCCATGGCTGCTGTGGTGGTGGTGGCAGCTGCTGTGTCAGTGGGCTGCCCTTGCAGAAGAGGTGGTTGTGGCAGTGGCTGTGGCAAAGAACCCATGTGGAAGCAGTGTCTGTGGCAGGACCCATGTGGCAGCAGTGTCTGTGGCAGTGGTGTGCTGTCTGTGTGATAGTGCTCCATTCACTCCTGCCAGCTGTTGGGGGGGTCTGCCCACAGTTCCTGAAGTCCCTGTATTCTCCTACTGGCTGTCAAATTTCCTTATTTTCTAGTTGAGGAAGCTTTGACCCAGGGTGGTTTAGTGACATGCCCAGTGTTAATCACACACTCCAGCATTTGCACATGCATTGGAGCCTTATCCTCTTTATTTATTCATAATTAATTAATTAATTAATTAATCAATCATTTTTGACAGCTGGGTGGTATGGGGATCTGAACTTTTGACTGTGGTGTTGTAACACTGTGCTCTAACCAGCTGAGCTAATTGGCCAGCCTTTGTCTTCTTCAGAATTGGCACCAGCTTGCTGGGAACTCACACTGTGAGGCTATAGTCACCAAAAAGAGTTTTGTAGTTTTTCTTTTGAAATTTCCACACTTTGTTCATATCAAAAATATGATTCTAAAAGTAGTTCTCAGTGTGAAAGATGCAAACGTATTGTGTGGAAAAGCTCAAGAAAGAAATCAAACACATCCACCATCCTACCTCCCACTCTGAACTTTGTCATGGCCACTTCTGGTTGTTTTTCTATGCATAGGTGGTGTGGAATATACTGTAAAGCATATGTACTTCACAGAGCCTGGTATTCCAAAGCCTTGCAGTTTCAGATATTGACCTTGCAGAGGACTGGAAATTTTCCTCAGGCTATAAAGTCTCTGGTGTAAGATAAAAATTTGTGGCACAGCAAGGTTGTTGGCTCAAGGACAGACTAGTTATTGATTGTTATGTAAAGATACTGAGAAATTGCTGTAAGATCACTTAATTGTCTAATGGAATGTCATCTGGCTTGTTTCACTGAAAGTTACCAGCCTATATTGTTAAACTATAACCCCACCTATGTTCTCTTCCTGTAACTTCCTGGTATGGAAAATAAATGCAGGAAGAGAACCCCAATTTGGGGTTAATTTCCCAAGGAAGCGATGCCTCTCACTTGAGGGTTCCAGGGAAGTTCACCATTTAGGGGTCTCTCACTGCTCAGAAGAAATGGGCTTTGAGTAATCCTTTGCAGCTCCATCAGTCACCCAGGGGAAGTGGGGTGACAAATCTGTGAGGGGAAAAGCAACAAGGTGGCAAGTATGTATGTGCAAACACACAATATACACATGCACGTATACACAAACACGCATATACACATGCACATATATGGAAACACATATACACACATACATGTATGCACAACACACACATATACATATATGTATATACAAACATACATGTACACATACATATATATGCAAACACATACACACACATGCAAACACATATATACGCACATATACATATACACACATATAATGACAGAAATGGAATCCATGAACACATACTATTTTCTAATCTGCTTTTATTTACTGTGTACGTATGAGATGCCCGTGACCACACTTAGATACTGTGTGGACAGAGCAGCGTGATGTAATGTGCATGGCTGGACGTGCTTGGTGCTCACTATCCCTGCCCCTTTCCTTTTTTTGGAAGAAGTCATCCCTAAAAAGGGTTTGTGATTATTGTCATTTGATATGTGAACTCTTGGTGGGAGTGTAGTATTATCATGAACAAATGTTCAGTGGTGTAGGCAACACTGAATGGGTTGGGGCCACCACTAGGAGCTCTGAGAAATCAATATACACAATATGCTCCAAGAAATCTGCTGTGCCCAGGAGGGGTCGTGAGTTGTCTGAGATTCAGATCTGTGTCCTACTGCCCCACGCAAGGACACAGAGCTACCCAGTCACAAGCCAAGGCTGTCAGTCCCTCTCGTTGGTACCTCTCTCTTTTGTTGCCTGTTACTACTTACCTTGCCTGTCTGATGAGGTACCAGATGCTCAGTGATGGGACTTTATGGGTTTCTCTGTGATTTTATATATGACCATATTCACTTAGCCACATAACGTTATGCTTTGGAAAGTTGTTCAGTCCCTGGGATGCTTCATCATTGTGTGTGATGTGATGTTATTATCTCTGCTCCACTTCAGCAGGGAATGTGTATGGTTTATGTCTCAGCACGTGTTCACATCTACAGTCTTGTCTGGGAAAATGGAAAGATAGCAACTATGTGAGGAAGAGCAGGTCTTAACATCTGCCCTTTAGAGATGAATAAAGAGTTCAGGAAAGGTTACGCGACATCTGCAAAGTTAGATGGCTAGTTTGTAATAGAGGTTGGGCTAAAAGCAAATGTTGTAGAGATAGTTCTAGGATTTTCTCTTTTCCCAGGTAATGACCCACTACTGCACTTGCACAGCATATCACTAATAAATGGGTTTCTTCTGTTTAATTCATAGAGTTAAGTAATCGTGTGAATTATTTCTAATAGACATCAAAGCACATACCTTACAGAAAGAGAAGCCCCGTGAGCAGTGGGAAGTGAAGGCATATGCCATGATGTCACATATGTAGGCACAGAGCAGGCTCTGCCAGAGAAACTGAAGAGCCGACGACCAGCAGGATGGGGCTCGTGGTTCCCAAGATCTGTGCAGGGGGGTGCGGGAGCCGGGTACCCTGTAGGACCAGCACCAAGAGGAGGACCTGGTCCCTCTGCTGCTCCATGTCTTTCTTGGGCAAGTCAAGAACAGCTCTGCAGGTGAGGGAAGCCATCTGAATCCCAGGCCTAGGGTCCTACGGGGGCCGCGTGCTCAGTACCAAATGCCCCTGGAGGCCTTGCTGGAAGTTGAGGCTGCATGTAGCTCTTCCTGTAGTACAGGTCTGTGGACACAGTGGGTGTTGAGGACGTTTACAGCAGCAATTATCATCATCATTATTATTATTTTTGGTAATTACAAAAACCTGGGAATGGCCTGAATGTCCATCAATAAAGAAATGGCTGAATGATTTATGGTATGTCATATTGACATTAGACCTATAGGTATGGATTTAAAATAATACCTCTCAGAGTGTCGTTGGGATGAAATGAGATGATCATTTTAAAGCATTTAGCATGGTGCCTGGCATAGAGCAAGAACTGAACAAATAGTTGATACTATCATTACTCATAATAACCTTTTTTTTGGCAGGTGACTGATATGGGGAACCAAACCCTTGACCCTGGTGTTACAAGGCCGTGCTCTAACCAACTGAGCTAACCAGCCAGCCCTTACTCATAATGCCTATAAATTGTAGTAGCTCACCCAATTCAAACTTGGGATCCCTGAATGCCTAGCAGTTTAAATACCAGTGCAAACTGTTTCAAAAATTATATATAGTATAATATAAGCTTTGCCACATCCAAAAATTCAGTGTTTAAATGTTTTCCTAAGTTATTTTGCCTTATTTTGTGAGTAGAAGTACCTAGCTTCTGTAAATTATTCTTTCACAGAATTTTCGCTTTGGTCAAAACATATTAGTGGGAAAATTGAAGAAGCTTCCTGAGAGACCTTGATTTAGTATAGAAATTTACTTAAAATTAATTAGAATACCATAATATACACCTAATATGGCCATAGAAATGATTTATAAAATACTTCAACATAATGAATTTGAAATTATGTTTTATGAAATGGAGGGACTAGGAAAATTAGATTCAAAACAGATGCTCTTGGGATCTTGGCTTTCAAAAACTGTGTCATGTTAGTTTTAATGAGAAAGGTGTCCTTGGTCTCCCTTCAGTTCAAGGACTTTCACTGCAAGGTTTTAGAGTTCTGGTTTGTATTCTCAAATTGTATATAGATTTAGGCAGACTTTAGAAGACTTTTCCAGTTTTTTTCTTCTAAATGACTTTAGAAGACATTTCCAGGAACAGATAAACCCCAATTCAGTTTTTTTCCCCTGAGGGCTGTGTTCTGATCCTGCTCTTTCCATTGGCCCATCCCAGGCTACCATGATGGTAGTCCACCACGAATTTAGCACACGAACACGTTTGTCATGAATTTAGACTGTATTTACCTCAGGTTGTCATGAAGAGAAGGACACGATTCACTGGGATGGATTTTTCAGATAACTGCAGTTACCAATCAATCTAACATAAAGAATGTTTTAAAACAAACTTTTTATTATAAATTCTTATGGAGTATTTTATGCAATCCCCTGTCTTATTGGAAAGAGTGGGGAATGAAATTTGACTCCATCTTAGACAGGATTAGTGTGAGGTGCTCGGGGAGGACTGAGCCAGCCGTCCGTGCTGCCGTGCTCCTCCTGGTGGTTTTGCCACAGGCTCTCTCTGTTTGCTGTTGAACTGCCCCGAACACATGTTTCGGAAGCTCCCATGTCTGTTAATAAAAAAAAAGTACTATGTAATTCACACCCATTGTAGGAAAGTTAGCAAATATACATAACTTAAAAGAAAACGCACTCATAAGCCAGTCATCCAGAGATTAACCACCATGTTTTTCTGTATGCTTCTAGCATGTACACATATACATACATACATATACTTCTAGCTTTGTAAATATTTATATATATATTTAAGCAAAAAAATGGGAGCATATCCTAGTGTCATTTTTTTCTAAAATCCCTTTTCACTCAATCTCTACATGTCAATAAATATACTCCTATAATACGTTTTAGTGGATCCAGATATCCCATTAAGTGGTATATACCATATGTTTTTAAAGCCAATCATCTTTTGCTTGACAGTTAGATGGTTTTCTTTTTCTCATTAGAATTAATGCTGCAATGAACATTCTTTTGCATAACTTTTCCACACATTACCTGCAAGGCTTTCTATACACACTGCCGTACTGCTCTCCTGAGAGTCTGTACCAAATTGGACATGCACCCATCCCGGGAGAGTGCCCATTTCCTATATCTCTCCAGTGCTGCATCCTATAATTCTTAATTACTGCCAACAAATGGCCAGGCTTGTGTCATAGCTTTGTGGAAATATCATGGGGTCTGTCATTTGAAAAAGTTATTGTCTCTGATGCTCAGTTTTCTTATCTGTAAAATGGGAATGATTGTCTCTATGTCATAGGGACTAATGTAAATTGTGCTCATATGATCGTCCCAAGGATGTAAACTTTCCATAAATCTGTCCATCAGTTCCATTCCTAACACGTGCATGTTTGGAAGTATTTGCTTTTCTGTGGCTGACTGTACCAGAGGATCAACAAATGACACATATATGTCTTTTCAGCCCAACTGTTCATCCGCTAAATATTTTTTGAGCACCTACTAGGTGCTGTTTGAAGCAGTGGGGATATAACATTCTACAAAATGGAAAAAAAAATCCTTGTCCTCAAGGAGCTTTCATTTCAGGTGGTGAGTCAGACAATACATGGAACCCATAAAATATAGAGGATGATGGAGACATGAAAGGTCATGCTGGATATGAGATTTTAGATGGGTTGACCGGGGGTCTTCAATGAGAAGGTGACTTTTGAGTACAAACCCAACAGAAGTGAAGGAGCTAGGCATCGAGATGTCTTAGACAGCAGCATCCCGAGAAGCAGAACCGAGACTGTGAGGTCCTGGGGTTGGAGCTGGCCGGCTGCTCCAGGAGTGCTGGGGACTTTGGACAACAGTGTCTGGCTGCTGTGTTGATAATGCTGCAGGGGCAAGGCAGGATGCAGAGAGAGGAGTTGGGAGGCTGCCGTGGTGGTCCAGACAGGGACACTGGGGACTTAGACCAAGCGGTGGTGTTGGCATTATGCATTAACACTGGGAGTCAGCGTGGGTGGAACAGAGAGGAGTTCCAGGGTCCGAGTCCTGGAGCCCTCAGGAGGAGACAAGGAGCAGACAGGGTAGGAGGAAGCCCAGGGGAGTGCAGTGCCCTGGAAGCCAAGCAATGGGGGACTGGGGGATGGCGTGTGTCAGATGCTGCTGACGGGACAGGAGGAGGAAGGCTGCGGTGGGCCGTTGGATCTAGCAACATGGAGGCTGCAGGCCACGGCAGAACGGAAGAGCACAGGGAGGTCGATATAAAGTGTCCGCTTTGTAGGAGGGAGAGGAATGTGGAGGTACCTAGTGGGGGATAGGGCCAAGAGGATTTTTCTAAGTGACATCGTGTTTGTGTGCTGATGAGAATATCCCGTGCAGAGGGCAGCTGATGGTGTAGGAGAGAACAGAGAATTGCTCGAGAAATGACTCAAGTGGGTAAGACAGATCGAGCAGTCACAGCAGCCTCTGTGCATCTACCCATTGTGGACATTTCATGTCAATAGGATCATAGTGGCCTCTGGCATGTGGCCTCTTTCACTTACCATGTCTCCGAGGTTCACCCACGTCGTAGCCGTGCCAGTGCTCCTTTCCTTTTTAGGGCTGACACTGTTCCGTTCTGTGGACATACACGTCTGTCTGTCCATTCCTCGGGTGATGCACATCGGGGCCTTTTGGCTACAGCCGCGCTGCTGGGTGAGCAGTGGCCCTCTTCTCACTCTTGAAATGATTTGTGTCCTCTCCTGAAGTCCTTCCTTCTCCTCGTTTCCCACGGTGGCTTCTTCTTTTACTTGTAGCTTATTGTCATCGCCCGTCCTTTGGCTGTGGGTGCTCCTTGCGAGCTCCCCTCATTCCTTTTCCCCTCCACAGCTACTGCTGTCATCCATGCACCAGAGACCCCCAGGTCTGCCTCAGGCTCAGGGCCCACAGTATAGGGCACTGTCACTTGGTGTCCCACAGACACCTCAAACCCAGCATGTCCAACTTTGAACTCATTGGCTTCTCCCCCCAAACCCATCCTATTTTGTGTTCCCTATTTCAGAGAATAGAACTGTCCCACCAGTTCCTAAAACCAGAATCCTGGCACGTTTCTCAGCTCCGACCTCTCCCAGCAGCCCGGCCCTCCCCACCCATCTGTTCCCCGATCGTCTCCCCGGTGCCCTCAGATACTGTCTGTGCTGTGAGGCTGCCATGATCTGTCACCCAGGCAGGGCCTTGTGCCTTCCCCAGCCTCCCCACCTCGGCTCTCGTCCTTTCCCAATTTGATCACGTCTTCCCCGTTGTTCAGATGCTTCAAAGCACTCTGGGCTCCAGGCAGTGAGGCGCGCACTGTCTCCTGTGACTTTTAAGGCCCTCTTGGTCTTTTCCAGCCTCGCGTCTCACCCCTGCTCCCTCTACATCTGGGATCCAGTCCCCGATGAATTTTGTCTCCCAAGACCTTGTCTCCTCGCACCCCCTGCTCATGCCAGGGCTTCGCGTGTGCTGTTCCTGCTGCTTTGTTTAACCCGACTGACGGACTCCTGCTCGCCACTCAGGCCTCAGCCTGGGTGCCCCTTCCTCCAGGAAGCCTCCCTTCACCCTCAGTGAGGAGTGATTCCCTGTCTTGTGCTCGCTCGTGCGCCGCGCTTGCCGCAGCAGAGCCCCCAGCACGGGGCCGTGTAGCTGCGTGTTCATGGTTGGTGTCTCTCTAGGCTCCCAGCTGCACTGTCTGTCTTTTCCACCGTTGCGTCCCTAACACTTAGCACAGTTCCCACCACGGTGTGGACCCAACATAAATAGGTCTTGAATAAATGAATGACACAGTGATTGGGAACTTACAGAAAGGCTGGCAGCCTGGCAGGTCTTTAGGGGCCGATGTTTGCCTCTCCTTTGTTCTTTTCCTGTGGGTTGATCTAGCTGAGAACTTCCTTCTGAGCAGGACTCCATAAATCAGGACAACCAGTAGGCTCCATAAATCATCTGGCGGCCTGTTTCTCTGGGAGGGTTTCTCTGGCTTGCAGAGTCAGCAGTTTTGGAGGCTTTCAGAACATTAATTCCAACCTATAAATCCACTTTTCAGAGGGGAGTGCCTCCGTGGGAGCATGATACATCAATCAGCTATGCAGCCACTTCCACCAAAGATATTGACGTGGCCAAATCCAGGTCAGCCCCAGAGAGTGAACCTTGCTGAGCCTGGCTCGGGGATGCTCTGGGTGTTACTCCTTGAGAAAGTCCAGGGATTTGCTGACAGGCCCTGACCGCAGCGTGGAGCTGTCCTTTGTCCTGAGTGAGGATGAGCTGGGGGGAGAGCTCAGGAAGACAAGAGTCGGTCTTGATCTTCATCTGGTTAATGCTGGTAGTGAGCAGACTGTCCCTGAGCTGATGCTCTGTAACCAGCACTGTGGGGGCAGATGCTTTTCATGTGGTATCTCAGCACCTTGCAGGATCCTGCAAGTTTGCTATAACTATTTTCATCTTATGGGTGCTCTTTCCGACTGCTGCACAGCACCTCCTGCTGACCATTGTTGGGGGATTTAGTTTTGCTTCCTCACCCTGAGTGTGCTGTGGGGGTCATGGAGAAGATCAGGGCTAGATGTGGGGTGGAGGTAGCGATGGGACAACCATTTCAGGTATTTCCCCTGCTTCTTAAAGCATGTTCTTGTAGGATGTTGAATGGGACTTGGCCTAATACCTTGGAATTTTGGCTCATAGCCCCCATATTCTAAAGTGTCAGATGTAAACATGTAAGATATACTTACGATACCAAACTGGTCCACCCCTCATCACCTTTAAAACCTTACATAAGAAGGAGTATAAATTAGCAAGTTTATTGAATGAAGGAAATTCTTGAGTAAGAACCCTTTGGCATTTTCTCTCTTCTCCTTATGGGTGCCCTTCAGATCAAATGTGGGAATCCCAGAGAACCTCTCAGAAACTTGGGGTGCTATAGGAGGGAAGAAGGGCTGGATGCTTGCAGAAACAAAGCATCTATTTGACAGGAGCATCAGAGTGGCCCTGGGATGACTCTGCCTGTGTGCCGGGGGCTTGGGTTTGCAGGTGAGTGTGGAGGTTGTACCTGCTCTGTCTCCTTCAAAGCATTTGAAGGGTGCAGGCCTGTGGGCTGCCCGTGAAGTGGCGTAGGCAGACAGCAACTGTGCTTACTGCACTTGCACCAAATGACCGGAGGCGTGGCAAAGAACGATTACCAGTCTCGGTTAAGGGCCGTGGGGGAGGTGGCAGAGGGGCAGGGCGTGGGGCAAGAGTCGCTGAGAATGTGTCTCCTGCATCAGAAACAGCCCAGCAAGGGATTCTGTGGAGGTCCTCAGAGGAGCCCGCTAAAGCCCCTCCCTGTGTCTCCCCAAAGAACCACATTTGCACACTTGCCAGGGAAGAGGGCAGAGGATGTCAGGTGACGGCAGCTCCAGTCGTGTTAGACCCCAGCCCTGGAAAAGCCAGGATGGGGACGAGGTTGAAGGCAGAGTGAAATGAGGCGAAACAACCCAAACCCAAACCAAGTACGCACTCTCCCCAGTGCCGCAGCCGGGTCAGGTTGAGCTAAGGGGTGAGATCTCAGTGGTATGCAGGATCAAGATCTGCTTTTATTAATTTCATATGGATTTGTAAAAAAATTATTTTTATTTTCATTTTAATTGACAATAATTTTACATGTTTCTGGAATACAGTGTGATATTTTGATACATGTATACAATGTGTAATGATCAAATCAGAGTAATTAGCATATCTGTTATTTCAAACTTTTATTTCTTTGTGTTGGGAACATTCAAATAGAATAATGGTTATTAGAGGCCGGGAAGGGTAGGGGTTGGGGGGGAAAGGGAGAGGTTGGTTAATGGATAAAAAATTACAGCTAGATAGAAGGAATAAGTTCTAGCATTCTATAGCACTGTAGGGTGACTATAGAGGCAATGATTTATTGTCTATTCTCAAATAGCTAGAAGGATTGACATTTAAATTGACCGGGCAGGACTTTTTCTGAATCCACTGAGATGATCACATAGTTTTTTACTTTTAGGTAGTTAATATTTTGAATTACACTCATTGATTTTGAAATGTCAAGCCAATCTTGCATTACTAGGTAAATCCCTCTCAGGGATGAAGTCATAAAATATCTTTTCTAAATTTGTTGGATTTTTATCCGCTCACATTTTCTTTAGAAATTTTGCATTATGTTCATGCAAACATAGGGAGAGATGTTAGTTTGCAGGTTTTTTTCCTTGTGATGTCTTTTTGTAGTTTTGTTATCATTTCTTCCTTAAATGTTTGGTGGAATTGACTAGTGATGCCATCTAGGCCTGGGGTTCTTTGTGGAAAGGTTTTCAGAAGAGCTTGTCTAGAATTGGTATTATCTCTTCCTTAAAAGTTTAATAGAATTTAACAGTGGAGCTATCTGGGCCTACAGCTGCCTTTATGAGAAGGTTTTGAACTGTAAATTCAGCTTCTTTAATAGATAAAGGGCTCTTCAGGTTGTCTATTTCTTCCTGAGTGAACTTTGGTAGTTTGTGTCTTTTAATTTGTCTATTTCATTTAAGTTGTTAAATTTACTGGCATGAGGTTGTTTATAATATTCTCTTATCCTGTGAATATCTGTAGAATCTGAAGCGATTTCACGTCTTTCATTCCTGATATTCGTCATTTGTGTCTTTATTTTTCCTGATCAGTCTGGCTATATTAATAGGTTTATTAATTTTATTGATCTTCTCAAAGAACCCACTTTTGGTTTTATTGGTTTTCCCCATTTTCTTTCTATTTTTGATGTCATTGGTTCTGCTCAAATTTTTATTCTTTCTGTTGCATAGGAAGGTTTGCTTCGCTTTGGGGGTGTCTCTTTCCCCCACCTTTTCTGTCTTGCCTTTTCCCCCACACCCACCCAAATGCCCTTCCTTCTTGTGCTCAGCCCTTCATGGAGGATCTCTGCTGCTGTGTTAACAAAAGGAGAACGTCCTTTCTCTGCATTTTTGTCAGGGACGTTTTGGAGACAGTGTCTTGGCCCAGAGAGTGAGCAGTGGTGGAGATTTCAGTTTTGGTGTCAGGCCGATGGGGAGACGCTCTTGCACGAGTGAGCTCTGGCTCGCCCAGACCCTGCCATGCCTGCTGCCCATTGCTCCCTTCCCACCTCTCTACCAACTCTGCTCGGTAGAGGAAGCCCTGGCTTCCTTTCCTAGGCAGCTCACAGAAGCTGCTGTCAGTAACTCTTTCCTCTCCGAAGGCTGACATTTGTCAGGAGCCTTCCTATTGCAAGTGTATGACTCAACCCCACAAGCAGAAAAGGTGAGTTAACTGGCAACGTTCGTACTGAGCAGGTGTAAGGTGCTGTCGTCTGCACTCGCCCTGTGTCTTCTGTCCTCAGTCTCATCTCTTCAGCCCTACAGTCTTAGTCATCTTTCTTTCTTCCTTGTCAGTTGTCTTAGTCACAGTGGCTCTCACCAGAGCCTGTGAAGATAGTGTAAGTGATTGACATCAAGCCAGGGGGAGCGGCTGGTGTCATTTGTCACTGTTTTCTTTGTACAAAAGGAGTGAGTGAAGGGTGTCCTCTGAATGCTGAGCTCACTCCAACAGTGCTTGTTGACCGATTAGTCACCTTGCACATGTGTGCGTTCCCCACTGTCTGAGAAAGGGGCTGACGGTTGCTGGGGAGGTGATGACACTGATGGGAGAGGGAGAGAGGCTAACTCAGGTGCGGGAGCCACAGGTAATTCAGAGTACTTAGGGGAAGAGAAAGTGTTTTTTTTTTTTTTAAAGATGACCGGTAAGGGGATCTCAACCCTTGACTTGGTGTTGTCAGCACCACGCTCAGCCAGTGAGCAAACCAGCCATCCCTATATGGGATCCGAACCCGTGGCCCTGGTGTTATCAGCACCGCACTCTCCCGAGTGAGCCACGGGCTGGCCCTGAAAAAGTGTTTTTTGATATAAAGAAATAAATCACTGACCAGACAGGATTTGGAATATGAAAACTCTCAGTCATTGCTGTGCAGGAGGAGTAGTGAGGGGGCACAGCCCGGTCCAGGGGTAAGGAGCTCCTGGCTCCAGCTGCTTTGGCGCGACTGTGCTCACTCCAGAGAAGTGGCTGCTCTCCAAGCCTCAGCTTCTCATCGGGAACATGGGGATATTGGTCGGGATGAGCCAAGGCTCCTCTGGCTCCTCTCTGACTCTGGCCACTTCTGCCTGAGGCCCGTCACAGTTCAGTTCAGGCGGGCACTGTGTTAGAGTGACGCAGAGGTCACTTGACATGTCCTCTCCAGACGGGGGCATCTCAGGAGGGAGGCCTGGGGCTGGGCAAGTGGCCGCCCGCTTCCTTCCCAGCATCCGGGAGGGCCACACTCCCAACTATCAGAATCGTGATGGAACTTTACAAAGCACAAGGAACCAGATACATCCACTACAGAACCCCACCTTTAAAAAAAGAAATGCAGCGAGAGGTGGGAAATAAGAGCTCATCATTACCACCACCCAGAAGGCTGAGGGCCCACTGCCTCTGACCAGGCTTAGCTGCCCTCGCCCGCTGTCCTGCGGGAGCCACTGCACAGAGTGGCACAGGCTCAGGTGCAGAGGCAGGAGGCCTGTCACACAGCCACATTTCCACAGGAGACAGTGTGGGGCCGGTGAAAGGTGCTTTCTGGCCTGTCACTCCTCACATCGCTGCTCGGAGTGCCTAACCTAGCCCGTGACTTCGGGGTGACCCAGTGATGCCTTTTTTCTTTACGAATGAAACAAGAAATGTAGCCACTGCACTCTCCACAAGGTTTCGTGAGCTACGGCAGTCACGTATTTCTTTAGACGTTTGTCTGTCTGGATTCCTAAGTCGTTCAGCAGAGTCTGTTCTGTTAATTCACTGTGCACGGCGCTGTGCACCCAAGAGCTTGATAAGCACTATTTGCTTGTTATGAGATTCTCTCCTAGACGTGGTTACCTGATGAGATCTTTTCTGGATGCTAGATTCTCTTCAGTCTTTTTTGCTTGATATTTTGCATGGAAAGGGCTGTGCGGATGTTCGCCGAGGGTAGTTGGAGCAGCATGATGAGATGGAAAGGGTAGGGACTTTGGAGCCTAAATATTAAGGAGGGCTGTCAAGAGCTGAGACCTTAACTCATTCCAGCTGTTTGCCAAGCACTCAACGGTGCATTCTCTTATTTTGTTTTACTCATTAGAAGCAACGACCTCATGAGGTATGTGCTGCTGTATTTGCATTGCATGCCGGAAGAAAACAGCCTTGGGGGCTTATACCCGATTCAAGGCTACACAGCTAGTAAATGGCAGAGCCAGTGCCAAAATTGTGGATGATTCAAAGCACAGGCTCCTGAGTCCCGTGTTGTATCGGTATAGGTTCCAATACTCATTTTGCTAAAAAGTACAATAAAATATATATATATTTTTTTTCGTTAAATTTTTATTTTGTCAATATACACTGTATATGATTATT
>NW_007741133.1:0-26779 GCF_000696425.1 Galeopterus variegatus | reverse complement strand
TTTCAGGAGTGAGGGATGTATTCTTTATTTTGATTGTGATGATGGCTTTACAGATATGTTCATGTGTCACAACTTATCAAATGCAGTTAGACATGTTCATTTTATGAATTATACCTCAATAAAACTAATACACAGAGAGAGAGACACTTTGTAGAGGTAAGGCACTGTGTTGCTGTGTTACACATGTGCTAAACTGATTGCCCAACCATAACTGGAATAAGAAAGGTGACCCGAAAAAGATGTGAGGTACAGCACAGGAGGCATCCAATATAGTGATAGTAGAGTGTGGACAGAGAAGCCTAAATGGTAATGTCACTACAAAATAATAACAATAATAATAATAGCTCACAGTTACATAATTTTTATTCTCACCAAACTCTTGGCAATGTAAATATATATATAACATGCATATATATATATATATACATACATATCTTAAATATAGATATTATATATTAGATATTATAATATAATAATATATTTCCTATATAAATATATATTTCCTTATAAGTAGCCCTGTAGCAATGTATAGCAGTTTTACTAATAATAAGCCCAGAAGTAGGTTATCTCCATTTTAAAGATGAAAAAACTTAAATCCAGAGAGTGTTAGCTGGAGTCTTAGTGAGCTACTATAATAAATTACCATTAACAGAGTGGTTTAAACAGCAGAAATGTATTCCTCAGTTCTGGAAACTAGGAATCCAAGATCAGGATGCCAGCAAAGTCACTTTCTGGTGAGGAACTTCTTCCTGGTTTGCATATGGCTGTCTTCTTGCTGTGTTCTCACATAGTGGAGAGAAAAAGAAAAAGATAGGAAGCAAACACTCTCTTGTCTTTTCTAATAAAGACACTTATCCTGGCACAAGAGCTCAACCCTCATGACCTAATTACCTATCAGAGGGCCCATCTCTAAATATCATCACACTGGGGATTAGGCCTCAACATATGAGCTTGGGGTGAACACAAACACATGGTCCATAACCTAGCAATAAGGAAGAATTTTTAATTGAAGACTATAAATGCTAGTATATCTACATATTTTGGTAGAGTGATCCAGAAGGTAAAAAATTACGATTCAGAGGAAATGATAAATGCAGGAGTGAAGTCTTGGGAAGGCAAGCGACTGAATTGATTCTATGATGAATGAATTGTTGAGATTTGGCATTAAAATTGTATCCAGGCCCTTTTAAGGTCAGGACCCAACCTACCTTTCCAATCTATCTTTTATCAGTCTCCACTCCATACATTAAACATCTCTAATTATGCTGACACACCATGTTTTCCATTCCTCTGGGCCTTTGCTCTACCTCTAACCTCCTACCAGGACACCTTCTCCCATGTAGTGAACTCTACCTCATTTTTCTAAACCCAGTTCAAATATCAGTACCACTGTGCAGCTTTCTCTAGCTACCTGAGATCATGTTTGTTACTCCATCCCTTACTACTCAGAAAGAACTTCATATGACCCCTTATTATAGCTCTGATCACATTACATGATAATACTTGTTTACTAATCTGTTTCCTCCATTAGATTGTTACCTTCTTGAAGATTGGGCTATACGAATATATATATACACACACATTTTTTTTTTGTAATTTTACCTTATCAAGCTCAATGCCACCATCATGTTTGTTCTCAAAATGTGTTTCATTACCTGAAAATATGAATAAAATGTAACTGGCTCAACTGAATCTCAGGACACGTTTACATGTAGAAGAATTTCCAATATTTGATAGTAACTCAGCAGGAAACTGGTATAATCATTTTAAACATTGCCTCCATAAGCACACAAGAATATAGAGTGTAAAGTGCCCAAGGCCAGTAAGAGAATGCCCCGAGGGTTAAGACTAGCACCTAAAGCATTGCCTGATCTTTTGTCCATGTATAGTCACTTGCTTTGTCCCCTGGTATCAGATGACCCCTGAAGATGTCATGAGTATCCCTAGGCAACTAGCAGCTCTATTGAGGGAAGCTGTATGGTTTTCCACAGAGTGATGTAAAAAGATTAAATTGAGCCGTAAAGGCTAAAGGACCTGCCTGGGGCTATCAAAAGAGCTGCATTTGAGTCCTACAAGCTCTGGCCCCACTCGTATGTTTGAAGCAAAGCCCTCTTTACTTCAGCAGAGCTGCTAATGGCTTAGGCACTTACAGTAATAAAACAGAAAATATAAACAATGCTTTGCCCCAGTAATAGGCCTTTTCCATGGTTGTCAGTTCTCTGCTGCAATTTTTCTTCTACAAGCTGAACGAACTAATGAAAGATGTTATCCTTTTTTTATATGTATAAAATACCCCTTAGTTCTAAAGCTGATCCTGGTATACCATGCCCAATGTAAGTCTTATACTTCCTATCTGAGATTTATAGTCAATTTTGAATTTGCTGCTACTGCTGTTTGTTTCCCTCCTATTTCTCTGGGCTAGCAAACCTATAAATAGTTTACATGCAGTTCAATTTTTTAGTCTGTTTCCTTGTCAAATTCTCAGGCTTTGAGCCTTTTAAAAATGGCAGGAGTAATCAGAATTGGACTTAGAGGACAGGAAATGATGCTTGGCAAAGGCTTTACTGGTACCTTCTCTCTCACCCCCTTATTCTTTCCCTTTGTCACCAAATTTTCTGCAGTAAAAAGTCCTTGGTCTCTCAGAAACAGACTGCCCCACCATTACAGCTATTTAGCAGCTATGCCTTTGTGTAATGGCCCAATCAGATCCTGAGTTTATTTCATTTCTGTTATAGTCAAAACTGTCTTTGTATATGCCTATATTTAATGGCTTTCTCTTGGGACTCAAGTAATTCATATTTTATGTGGAGTAACTTAATTTTATGATGTGTCTGGTATAAATAGATTTTTTTCCCTCTCTACTCCTCTAAGACAATGACAATTTGATTTTCCATTTATGGTAACATTAATGTAATCTCCTTAAATTAAGCATATCACTTCTGTCTAGTTTCTAACAGCAATCTCATTTGCCAAGCATGGGATTGTTTAATACGGATGTAGCACTACCAACAGTGAGGAGAACATTGGCTGAATAGCCAGTCACAAGTGAAGAAGGGAGCAAAAAATCCTCATGATGTCCTCTCACTCTTGACATGCTTCCCAGTTGATAAACTACCACCCACCTCGCTTCAGAAAAGTTGTAAAACTGCCACTGCATACAGGCATAAATGGTGCATGTTAGATTTCCATCTTAAGTACTATAAATCTTATCATAGTAAAGATCCTCAATACCATATTAGCTTGAATGGTGTAATGTTTCTCATTAAAAAAAAAACTAAAAGCTTCCATCTCTTGTCATTAATGATACCCATATTCTCTGTCCCACTGTCGACATTGCTGTCAATCAGGTAAATTAATGCTAAGAAAAGTACTATGTTCAAATACAGGAGACTGGGCCTGTAAGAGTTCATTCCAGCTCCATTGTTCTTAGGTGCCACGCTGCTCTGATATAATAGCAATGGAGCTGAATCTCTGACATTGCGCATTTTAACTAGAATATTTTGACATTTTGTTTTACTTGTTATACTCACGTCTAAGAGAGAAAAGAGGATACTTTCTATTTTGCACAGAAAAGAATATCCTTTTTTGGAAGTCACTTTTAAAAGATTTAGTCAAATTCAATTTTATAGAATCATAGACATCTATTAAAAAATGCCCCAGACATACATGACTTATGTTAGCTCATAGTTTTATTTCAACTCTTCTTTCCACCCAAGATCAATCCATCTTCTCCCACTGACTTTGTAATATACCTCTACCAAATTTCTTTGGATAGCTCCTGTGAAAATCAGGCTGGACACAAGGAATTTCTGAATTCCAATTAAAAATATTTATGATTTCTTAATGCAACTATTGGAGTATCATCAGAGCACTAATGATATTCTATATTACATCTTCTTTTCATCTGTTCTGAAAGTGTAGCTTTAGAGCTTACGCAGTGCTTGGCTGAGCTAAGGACTCATATGAAAGCTGACTGGCTGAGTTTCAAGCTAAATAAAATGGAGGTGAGGGTGTCAGAAGCAGAGGGCTGAGAAGGTGATAGGGACATTATTTAGAGAATGTTTAAACCTGGGAATTTTTTTTACTCACAACTGTGCTTCAGAAACCTCAGAACCCAGCTAGGGTCATCCCTTGTCTTGGCCCAGAGACCTTTGCCTATCACCTGCACGTTGTGGAGCCACCTGAGATCATTATAATTTCTCCCAAGCATGCCTTGTCCACACTTCCATTATCTGTTGAATTGTAATTTTTCAAATGATGCCCCCGTCAGATTGTAAAGTTTTTGAAGGCAGGGTCCCTTATGTTCACTTTTGTATCTCTGGACCTCAGTAGGAAGCCTGTCATATAATAGAAAACCAGTACATAAGTGTCAGATAGATGGATGGAAGAATGAATGAAGGAATGAATGAACACCCTGGCTAAGCCAATAAGTGGTTCATGCTCATCCTAATCTTCAGTATTGTGCTGACAAATCTTTTGATTCTAATTGTAAAAGAAGCTTAAGAAAGTGTATTATAGCTTCAGATTTAAACAAAACCCAGGACAGCAGTTATCAAGCAGAATCTTTGTGCTAATTAGAAATAGTTCTCCTCCTTCAAGGATCTGGACAGATGCAACCTCACACAAAGGAGCATAGCTTGGCAAAGTGAACAGTCTAGATTTCAGCCCGATTAAGTCCCTTAGCCAGGAGCCTATGTGCAGGCTGCAACCTGGAAGCCCCGGACAATACCATTTCCACAAAGCCCCATTTTATTGATATTTATAACTCAGCAGAGAATTGTTCTTTGCGTATAGGATAATGATTTAATATCAATATATTCTTAATTGCTATTTAAGTTATTGAACCTATTTCTATCCTAGGCTAATCATTTTTATGTTCCTAACATTTTAAGTTACAAATATATGTTGTGTTCTAGAGTAGTTTTTCCAAAGAACTTATTGAAAACATTGAATAAGGACTGTCATCTGATTTACCAAATGAGAGTACTTGACAAACCACCTTGCTGACAGAAGTTAAAATTAAATGCTGGGGTACAAACATTCATTTCATTCAGCAATGTTTTATAGTTTTTAGTGCAGAAGTCTTAAATTTATTTGTGTTAATTGGTTTTGCTTCTCTTGTAAGTGATGTTTTTAATTTTTTAAAGAACTGTTGCTAATGAATAGAAATGACTGATTTTTATACATTGGCCTTGTATTTGATTAACATTAGTAGCTGTGTGTGTATTTGTGTGTGTGCAAATGTGTGTGTAGACTTCATAGGATTATCTACACATGCAAGTATGTCATCTGCAAATAGAGACAATAAAGTTTATCCTTTTCAGTCTTTATGCATTTTTTTTCCTGTTTCCTTGCGTTGGACAGTATTCCACAACAATGTCTAATCAAAATAATGAGAAAGAACATCCTTATCTTATTCCCAATTTTATGGAGAAAGCATTTAGTATATTAGCTGTACATTTTTGTACAGACCCTTTTTTGTATTAAGAAAGTTATCTTCTATTTCTAATTTGCTAAGAATATTTATCCTAAGCAGATGTTTGCTTGTAACTAAAATTTGCACCTGCTACAAATAGGCATATGTGTAGCTTTTGTGTCTAGACAAAACTTGTTTGTAGTCTGGCTTTTAAAGCTAAATTCTTTAAGAAAAAATGTTGAGTTTATAATGTGCTGCTGCCTCCATCTGTTCAGACACAGGTAAAGTGATAAGAAGTACATTATTACTACTACTGTTACTATTATTGCATATGTCAGTATCAAGCAAAAAATAGCCTCCCAAAAGAAACTATGTATCCCAAGAATTTTATCCCTCCAAGAGGTATAATAATGACTTAACTTTATATAACACTTCACAGTGTTATATAGCACTTTATATAACACTTCGCAGTGTTATATAGCACTTTATATAACACTTCGCAGTGTTATATAACACTTTACATAACATTTTCTGAGACAGGTTAAACAGGTATTTTTTAAAAAATCATATTCATTCCACCATGGAAGAAATAAGGGCTTAGAGGGATTAGATGGGACATTGTCATAGAAATGAAATGTTAACCTAGGAGTTTCTACTTCTGTGTACAACTTCATACTATTCAAACATTCCAGTGGGTTGTAGATTTTAGGAACAAAATGTTTGCTAACAATGATGACATAAAATCTCCTCATTCTCGTGCAATTATATTTCATTAGAGACAATTTAGGACAGTTCAGCATCTTGTTCATGGCACTGCACATAGCTCAGTACCTGGCACATAGGAGGTCACAATAAAAATGTGTAGGTTAGCAGTCCAGAATTTTACATGCTACTGCTTCTTCTTCTGAGAGTACCAAACTCACATTCTAACAGATTTTTAGATCTCATAATTATTTTTATTACAGCAAAAGTAAATAATAATAAATACTTTTGCATCTCAAAAGTCATTTCCTGATACAAAATTTCTTAGCAGCTATCTTCTACCGGGTTCCAAAAAAATGATATAGAGTCATTATGACCTTTTTATACTCTAAAATTAAAGAACAAAATCTGATTTTTAAATGTGTGTGTGTGCGTGTGTGTGTGTGTGTGTGTATATATATATATATATATATATATACACACACACCATATATGGTTTTAGATTGCTGTGATACAAATATTGAGTCATTAAAATTTATGACCTGTAGCTGAAGGGGAAGTATCTAGGATTTCAAACGTGGACTGTGACACAGTGATAAATGGTACGCAATATCACTCAGTATACCAATGATCTGTTTGTATATCTTTCTTACTGTTAGACTGAAAACTCCTTGTGGGCCACAGCTGTGTCTTGCTCCCAACAACTGAAATACATCTTTATTTTAAGACCTAACACATGGTAGCACTAGATAACTATTTAGTGAAGGAATGAATGGAATGAGTGCCAAAACTGAAAGGTACCAGCTCAAGTTCTGAATGAAACTACTTGTGCTTTTCCAATTTAATGCCAGAATAGCTTGAACACAAGAACACATGCTGGGGAGCAGGACATTTTTCTATTCAATGCTTTATTTATTTCTACGTCTTTCAGACAGGTGGAGGGAATGTGCTCCAGGGAGGAGAATGGGATGCTGGGTGTCAAGTCTCTAGGGTTTCATTCCCAGCTCTGAATCTCACCAGCTTCAAGGCCTTGGGCAAGTCACTTAACCTCTGTTCCAAACAGAAATAATACCACCTCCTCCCAGGAGCACACCAAGGCAAATTTGATTGATGGCTAAGCTCTTGGAGTCTTTGATGAAATGTGCTGAATGACTGCCAAGTCTTACTACTGCTAAAAACAATAATGTTTTTCTAACACAGTCCCATGGAGCAATATAAATCAGTAACAAGGGACAGTTTGCTCCAGTGAGGCAAATTGTGACCAATTCTTTTTGAAAAAGGATGATAGGCTTAATTCCACAACAGTATCATTTTCTGCACTCGGCTGTCTCCTTATCTATAAGGAGAACAAGTTGTCATATGTCTACATGAGAAAGATATAAAACATAAATGAATAAAAATTGAGATGTTATTATAGCGTACTAATTAAAAGTGCATTCTCTGAATATACTGCCAGGGTTCAAGCCATTTTTAGTTTGACCAAGCCTGTTAATTCCCATATACCTCAATGTCCTCAATCTTCTAAATGGAACGATAATGCCTATCTTCCTGGATTTTGTGAGAAATTAGGTTAAATAGTGCATGTGAAGCACTTAGAAGACTGCCTGTTCCAGAGAACATTGTTCAATAAGTTATAGTATTATTGTTATTATTTAATCAATCACAATCATTAAATTTACAGATGGTTTTTCTTAATTCCTCTTTATTAATCAAAATTAAATATTAAGATACAGGTTTTTAAAAAAAATGGAGATCAGACTGTACAAACTGTTTTTAACCTGCTTTTCATCACTTAGTACATTACAAAGATTTTCTCACGTCATTAGATATTTTTCTGCATTATGACACAATCATTTATGACCACAAATATTCTGTTGATGGATTTGTTATAACCTAAAGAACCATGTTCCTATTGTCAGCCATTTATTGTACATTGCTTCCAATTTTTGTTTTTATAAAGAACACTGGTTGCAGTGACCATCATTTTGTGCATCTCAACATCTTTTCAATTATAGCTTTGGGATAGATCTCTAGAAGTAGAATTTTTGAGGAGAAAAGGACATGCACACTTATTTATGTATTTATGATTATACTTATTTATGAGGTACAGAGTTGACTATGTATTCGTGTGCAATAGTGATGATCAAATCAATATTATTAGCATGTTCATCATTACAAATCATAATTACTCTTTGTGTCTCTTACCAAATTACTCCCAAGTCCCTATCCCCCTCCCCCTTTCCCATTTCTAGTAGCTATAGATAGGTCTATTCTCTCCTTCTGAAAGTTCAGTATTTTATTGTAGTCTTTCTTTCTTTCTATCCCCCACTTATGAGTGAGGGAAGACATACGATATTTTCTTTCTGCACCTGGCTTATTTCACTTAATGTAATTTTCTACAAGATCATCCATATTGCTGCAAATGGCAGAATTTCATTCTTTTTTATGGCTGAGTAGTATTTCCTTATCCAGTCATCCGTTGATGGACATTTAGGTTGGTTCCATATTTGGCTATTGTAAATACAGTTGTGATAAACATGGGTGTGCAGGTATCCCTTGGACATGGTGATTTCCATTCCTTTGGGTATATAGCCATCAGTGGAAATGCTGGATCATATGGCAGTTCTATCTGTGTTGTTTGAGGAACCTCCATACTGTTTTCCATAGTGGCTGCACTACTTTACAGTCCCACCAACAGTGTAGAAGCGTTCCCTCTTCTCCACATCCTTGCCAGCATCTGTTGCTTTTGATATAAAATTGTCTTCCAGAAAGGTTGAGGCAGTAATACATATGTCATAAAAATTTAATGTTGTTCTTTTTAATCTGTATACACGTATGTTGTTTATTGCTGCGTGAGGTATGCCTAGGATACCGTTTTATTGGAAGTCAAGAAGCAATGGAATAAATGAAGGGAGAATAAAACAGATTAAAGAGTGTGGATGCCATTTCCTTTTTTCCAAGATAGATTTCTACTGAGAAAAATCCTATGGATGAGAGTCTCAGAAGATTTATAAACCTTGGTAAAAACTGACAATCATAGGCTCTGCCCATTTACTTTATTTAAAAGAATTCATTTTTAAATCCCTGGCTTTCTTTTTTTTCCCCCTCTTTTACCTTATACATGATTTCAAGGCCATTTTGAAATAGTTATGTTCTGGCGTAGTTTATACTACATTCTTATAATTTACTGACTTAAAAAAATAGGTTAAGAGAAAGCCAAGTACTCCTCTGACGTTTTTATCCAAGTAAGATGTAAATTTCTATAGAAATACTGATGCAAGTAAAAGATAGCTTCTGAGATATATTGGGAAACTGATGTCCATTTTTATTATTCTATTCACTAACTTGCACGTGCCCAACAGTTGTCCTTTTTGCTTTCTCGACCTCATTTCTTGTTCTCTGAACTGCCCTCTGAAAGAAGGCCAGTCACTTTAGACTAAGATTATATTCATTTTATCCAGAAAGAAGGCAATTTAGGAGTTCATTTTGGGGTCAGAAGAAAAGAGAATAGAGTCTCAGTTGCTGGAATCAAAATCTGCCCCTTGTTGTTAATGTATCTAGTGCCTGTTGTTAGTAGTAACATTCTTCATGTATTGCAATGAATGATGAACAACAAAATCCTACATATAAAGCTATAATTTCATTGAGGGATTCTAGTGACATTGATAAATGATGTCACTGGTAAGCTGTGCTTGGGTTACAACTTTAATTACTTACACCTGGGTGTACATTATTCCTATATTGTACCTGCCATAGTACTGTCTTGTCTTGGACCTGCTAATAGAACCATGATACTATATTCCATCAGTGGATTGGGCAGAACAGCACAGCAGCCTCAGTCAACCACCTCACATAGAAATGAGAGAAATGCAGGGACTGGTTAGAGTAGGAGGGGTAGAAGTTACATAGAAGCTGAATTCTGGGGTCTCCAGTGAGTAGCATCTCTAGTTTGCTGACCTCTTAAAAATAGAAAATTTATTTTGTTATTCTTTCTCTCCCCCCGCCCCCGCTTTCTCTCTCTCATTACTATTTGGTTTACAGATAACTCTGAGATTCCTTTTATAACAACAGGGAACCCAGAAGATTTATTTTTGATATTTTCATTTTGAACTTATGTGTGCCTGAAAGCAGACCCCAGTCCCTTTTAACAAAATCACCTTGTTTGTGATGTTTTGTATTAAAGGCCCTCAGGAAAAGGTAATCTGGTTTGGGCACGTAAAAGTGACTAAGAGATTTTGGATCTATTTTATTTTCTCAATATTGCACTTAAAAGAAATCTTCAGGTTAAAGTTATTTTAAAATTATTTATTAGGGAATAATTGTATGGCACAATGAAATTAAACATGATGTTTCAACATGAGTTTATAAATCACAAAGCTTAATGCCAGATAACGGTATTATCAGAAACTACTCCTACTTGGTAGGGATGTTTATGTACCTTTTTAAACACTCTTCCATGAAGAAGATGAAAGAGATGGCACGAGAAAGGCTTTAGCTGGACTTTAAACCCAAGTAGCATCTGAAGTCCCTAAGGAGCCTAACTAATTCACATGATGGCCTGAATGAAGAAAAGTTTCTCTAGCGGAAAAGGGAGACACCAGTCATATGTAAGTGAATCTACCAGACATATGTCAGTGGAAAATATTTTGAAATCTGCTTGTGTACAACTCTAATGGTTGCAAACTTGTAAATTAATACATATATGGATGTCGGATGAGAAATAAATACTATTAAAGTACATGAGACTAATCTCTTTTCTTGAAAAAGGACATAACAGAGAGAGAGGGCCCAGAAGGGAAAACATAACAATAAAAATAGTAAGTGAGTGGTGTAGTTGAGATTATTGATGCTTCTTAATTATTTTTAAAAAGCAATGTCTTCCATTTGTGTTCTAACAGTGAAGAAAAAGCATATCTCATCAAGCTAACACTTAACACCTAGTAGGTGTTCAACCTCCTAGTAGGCCAGTAAAAGCTTTAGAAGCAGAGTATACACTCCAAGGTTGCTCTTATAAACTTTGTATCTGCTCATACATTTTCCTTTAGAAATAAAATATTATTTATTAGAAGAAAGCTATTTCACAAAACTCTGAACTTACAGAAAACAATATTATACTTCTGTATAATATGTTACAGTTCCCAAAGCATTTTTAAGAAAAATTTCAAAAATATTACATAAAAATGGAATTCTCACTAAAATATGCTGTAAAAGCTGTTCTTAAAAATTCCGTGGATCTATTTTCTAACTTGAATTAAAAACTTTACGGTTTATAAAGTAAGAGATTTCTTACAGATGGGCAAGAAGAAAAAATCAACATAGCTCTAGGTGGTCAACGTGATTTATTGTTCATACTACAAACATTGCAATGTTGAACGAATGGTTAACTAGCCTTTATCCACATTATTTACATTTAATAACTGGGGCAGAATGTTAGCAAAGTCCTTGGGATTTGCTGAACAATTCCCTATCCATCCCCTCAGTCTTTTATATTAAGGCAATTCTTTCAAAGTAAACCAGTGAGAGACTTTATAAGTGTTGACCTGGCGTTATGTTTCCATGAGGTAACTTCTAATAGACTGATGCTTGTGGCCTTTCCCCACTCTCTCACTGGTTTATTTCTCGTGGGATTTTCTGACTGGCAAGTTGGGAAATCAGATGAGATAGTTTCAGGTTCTCTTTGTGAAGCTGCCTGCCCATGGAAAGCCTACGTTCTGCTCTGCTGTGCTATGCTTCTTGGGTCAGGAGGCTCCTGCAGAGGTGTCCTGTGGTGGCCCAGCTCACTGTGATCATGTGGCTAAACATAAATCTGGAGTGAAGAATAAGGAAAATGCAAACCTAAGCCATGTTCTTCAGCTCAGCTTTTATCAGTAAGGAAGCTAATGTTTTGATCCTCATCTGCTTCCTGTGGCTACTGAGTGTTATTTATGGAGTGTTTCAAGAGAAAAAGTGTGATACACAGCATATTAACCTTGAAAGATGGACACAAGGACAGATATCTAGCAACCAAAATAACACGTGGTGACCTTTGCTTGTGATGGTGCAACTAGGAGACTAAGGTATTTTGTACTTCGTATATCTGGGTCTCCTGGAATCATATCCTGGAATTTTGGGACAGCATTTATGTGGCAGCTATGCCAGTGGTATGGCTGGTTATTAGCTGGGACAGATCACAATAAGCTGGCTGTCCAGACCTGAGTGTGCATGTCCATACCTGAGTGTGCATGTCCTTGCTGCTGCCCATGAATTGCTCAGAGACAGCTTGGCCTTGGCCGAGAATTGCAGGTTCAGAAAAGGAATGAAGATCATGGAAAAAGAGAGTCCTTTTATTAGATATTACCATGCAGACTCTTTAAGTAATGGATATATGGAATGATCTTGGCTTCCAGTGTATTTCTTTTTTTTTTATCAAGGCCTTCAAGCTAGGATTTAAATTTCAGAAGCAGAACTTCAACTTTCAAGCACAGAGCTTCATAGAGGCATAGGTAGAGATTCACATCGATCATTTTCCTTAATTACATTTAATACCAAAGGTTTGAACTGTAGAGGGGCTTACTCCTTGTGTTCATGTGGTTTGTCTCAAGAGAATTCTGCCCCAACACTTTGTCTTCAGATGACTCTGGATTCAGACTTAGAGGTAGGGATTTCATCAACAAATAACCCTCAATAAGGGAGTCCTTATTAAATAAGAGATAGACTATCTTTGTTTGACACAGAGAAGTAACCCAAATAAATTTATTCAAACACAAATGCTAAGGAGGCAAATAAAAAGGTTTGTTCCAGAAATACTCTGTCCTCAGTAACCAAGTTTATTCAGGTCACAAGAAGGAACTGGATTGGTTTTTTTAAAACTATGAATGCATGATCATTGCTGAAGTGAAAGATAAATAAAGTTTGGTCAAGTGAGAGAAGAGAGATTTTCTTAAGAGCAAGGTTAAGCTCCTATAGAAGAGGGTAGACCAACATGAGCAAGAGAAAGATACCTTGGAGGAAAGGCTGGGCAAATGAGAAAGGGAAAGGTCCTGTGCCCACATTTTGCTGTCCATATACGTGGGATTAGAGAAGAATGTTTTAGTCGTTATTTGATCCAAAAGGGTGATTAGGGTTCAAAGAAAACTACCAGAGATATCCAGGAGTTCACTAGAATGATTCTTCTCGAGGGTACCCCGGATACAGAAAACCAGGGAAAGGCTTTTTCTTAAAGCTGCAAATAGTCACTCCCTTAAAGCTTGAGTCAGCCGTCAACTAGCAGTTTTATAAAAGTTGTATATATATCATAAGGGAAGACTAGAGTACCATGCTAAAGGCATTAATAGTTGTGTTTGAAGGTCCTAGAGTGGGCCGGCCCGGTGGCGCACTGCTATACTGCGCCGCTTGTGAAGCGCGGTGGTGCTCCCGCCAAGGGTTCGGATCCCATGTACAGACCGGCTGCTCACTGGCTGAGTGAGGGGCGGGAGCAGCACCGAGGGTTGCGATCCTGTGGCCGGTCCCGGTCCGGTACGGGCGCGACACTGAGGGTTGCGATCCGTTGCCGGGTGCGACACTGAGGGTTGCGATCCGTTGCCGGTCACGAAAAAAGACAAAAAAGGAAAAAAAAAAGAAGGTCCTAGAGTGATTGTAGGTGGTATTCTTTCTTTCCTGTGCTCAAATGCCTGAGAAATGTATGGCTAAGGGAAGGAACAAGAGAGAGAGGACATAATGTTTGTTATTATGTATTACATACTAATCTTAGAATTTTACATTTTAGCTTTTTTAATATTTACAATAATCTCACAAGGGAGGGACTATTAATATTTCCATTTTATAGATAAGGAATCTGAGGCACAGTAATTTAAGTGATCTGCACAAGGATATATATCTAGTAAATACAGTAGCTGGAATTCAAATTTATACAGTCTAGCTCCAGAATCTGGGCTCTTGAGCACTATGATTTACTATCCGTCTTATATTGAAGTTCAGTGCTTGGTTATATGGTCATACAACAACAGAATGTTTCCTGGGTGGGATTACTCAACACAGGGATGGGGTGGCAAGAGTAGACAGGTTTGTTTCAAAAGTGTGTGCATTTCGCAAACTCACAGTTCATTAAATTTATGCTTCTTATAAGACAGGAAGGCTGTTGGTGGTAAAGTCAGGTAAATCTAGAGAAATGTGTTAGAAAAATAAATGTCTGAAAAGAAAAGTGAAAGTTTCAGATAACAGGGTAAGCTTTTTAGGTGGTATCATAAAAACGCAGCCGAGTCTCCCTGAAATGAATGAAGAGAACACAAGAGACACGTTCCAGTACTCCAGAAAAAGTTATGGCAGAAGAAAATATTTGGCTGACATTAAACTTTCTGAGTTATTTAAGACCCAAAGAGACAAAGAGCTGATGGAAAAACCAGCTCTGGGGAAGGGCACGTGGCAAAAGCATTGGGTCTGACTGGGCCTTAGTGGGCACAGATTCTCAAACTGCCGCAATTATGTTCAGCGGTCTGGTGGTGGTGGTGGTGGTGGGGTTCTAGGTGAAACAAAAGAAACAAAACCTAGGAGGTAGAATTCATGGGCCTTTGCTCCACTATCAGTAGCAGTAAGAAATGCAAGCTCATAAAAATACAATGCAGACTATGCAATTAGAAGCCAAAAGCAAAGAGGTAGAAAGGTATCACAGAATGAGACTTTAAATATAATGGAAGGGAAAGAAAGGTGACCAAAGAAGGTTGGGAAATTACTAAATTTGCAACAAGACAGCAATATCACAAATGCTACTCTCTGAGAGAAGAGACTAGGCAAAGGTATATTCATTCCCCCTCTCAAAATGATGAACTGTATCAAACTCTCAGTGGGAGAGTTCTCCCAACTGATTTCATGTTCACAAGACATAAATTCCACATAATTGTGCTAGACTTATTGGCAACTAAATCACTGAATACTAGTCAGTTTCTTCTGGTGACTGTCACAAGGATCTAGATTTTTAACAAGTACTGGTTCCTAAGAAAAATGTTGTACTTGGATAACTGCCTCAAAGGCCTGGAAATTTGCTTGTGTTTCAAACTTTGATCGGTGTAGGCCTAGTGCCAGAGTAATCATTAAGCCCTTAGCTTTGGCCAGTGGGAGGCATTCACATAGAATGGAAAGTTGAAAAGAAACCACTGGAAGCAGGAAGCTCAAACCAGCACTGGTGGCTTCCTATGGCTTCTGGTTTTATTTTGGGGAATTATCTACCTGGTCAAGGCTGGGATCATTTGTTGTGACTGCTCTGTGAATATCATACTTTAAGATTTCCCGAAAGATGTGTTCTGATCTTAGCCCTCTCAGCTCTTCGAATGCATGTATAAACTTCCATTCCATATAATAAATATCTCTTTAATCAAACTAACCTAGAACGGCTTTTGTTTTCTGATCAAACCCTGATTGATAACACTGTGTGTCAAAGTAACTCAAATTCTGAGTGAAAGAAAGTGAGTCAAGATGCCAGGTACCATTCAAGCTTATCAAAGGAAAAGAATCTTCTGGGCTGCCCTCAAAATGGTGGACAGCACCAGGTTTGGGGGTGGTAGAGCTTATATAGGGTGCCAAGGGCTGGCTGATATAATCAAGGAGGGGCGTTATGCTAATGTGGGAGCTATGCAACCAGGGTGGAGAATTGCACCCTTGCAGAAGAAAAAGGGTTTCTGTTTAAGTCATGAGACTTTTTGTAAAGGGAAGTGGGGAGGGGTTTTGTGCTGGAGTGGAAAACAAGGCCAGTGACTATTTTGTGCTTATTGTGTGCACGATGGTGCCAGTCACGTCCAAAATCCATCACTGAGTCATAAAGAAAATTTATTCTCATAGAAGATAGCCCAGGCTGCAAGTAGAAAAGAAACCCCCAACTCTTCAGATATCAGAGTGACCTGTCTTTGGCTAAGAATAAACAGAATAAGAAAATTTGGTGGTCATAAATTTTCCAGGAAATAAAACTCAAAATGTCTATTTAGGAAGGCATGCATCTCCAAGGCTACATCTGCATTATGACATTAATAATTCAATTTGTCTCATTACTACAGATAAAAAGAATATTTTACATTTCTGTAGAAGCTTTAACTGCTTCTTTTTCTTACCTTAACAACATTTCTGAGGTGAGTCTAGAGTTGGCATATGTGTCTCCATTTTACAAATGAAGAACTGAGCCCCAAAAGTCAACTCTCTCACCAATTTCTATTTGAAGACCAATGATTCTTCATGTAATGTGGGCCCTGATTTGTTTGCCTAGAAAGCAGAATACTCATTAAAAAGGTTACTTTAAAATTAGAAGTATTATAGGTTGGCCAGTTAGCTCAGTTGGTTAGAACACAGCCTTATAACACCAAGGTCATGGGTTAGGATCCCCATACGAGCCAGCACCAAAATAAATAAATAAATAAATAAATAAAAAGTCAGCAGAGAGGAAATTAAAAGAATTGTGTAAGTTTCTAACTACTTCAAAATGACATAAGCATTCAAGAAGTATTAAATGGCGTTTGAATTTAAATTTTAAATCTTAGGTGAATGAAAATCTAAAGAGTTGCCTTTGGGGACAGGGGGTAAAGATCGTCTGGGAAAGACATGATGGAGCTTTCTGCAGGGATAGTGATATCTAGGGCTAGAAGGGTGGATAAATATGTGATAAAGTGAGTATTGTAAAATGCTAATGGTAGAATCTTGGCTGATTCAGTGTCTGCAATAAAATTTCTTTAACTTTTCTGCATATTATATAACATAAAATATACTACTTAAAAATATAATAAAATGTGTGAAAGAACACAAATTATTTTAAATGGAGTTTTAACCCAATAAATGTTAGAAACTCATGTCTAGGCACACAAATCACCAATCTTTATGTCAGAAATACAATTTGAAAGAGTACGTAAAAAAATATAGTCAAGAGAGTCATTTGAAATTTAACTATACTTTTCTTGGGGAAATTTTGATTTGTTCAAACTGTGCTATAACCTTACTAAAATGAAAGCTGAGATTATTCCCTTCTAGATATTTGAGAAGTATATTTTGTATTCAGGATAACTGAGTGTTAATAAATTTCTTTACTATCCTTAATATTAGTAACTAAGTAAGCATTTTTAAATTATTTTATTTATTTTTATTTATTTGGTTTTTTTTTCCTTTTTGTCTTTTTTCGTGACCGGCAATGGGATCGCAACCCTCGGTGTTGCACCTGCACCTCGCTCAGCCAGTGAGCGGCTGGTCTGTATGTGGGATCCGAACCCTCGGCGGGAGCACCGCCACGCTCCCAAGAGGCGCACTGTTAAATTATTTTATTTTTAAATGAAAAGAAAACTTTGGTTAAAAAAAGAATTTGTGGGGGCCGGCCCGGTGGCGCACTCGCGGCGTCCCTCCCGCCGAGGGTTCGGATCCCACATGCAGACCGGTTCCCGCTCACTGGCTGAGCGAGGTGTGGGTGCAACACTGAGGGTTGCGCTCGTGTTGCCGGTCCCGGTCCAGTACGGGCGCGACACTGAGGGTTGCGATCCGTTGCCGGACACGAAAAAAGACAAAAAGGAAAAAAAAAAAAAAAAAGAATTTGTGACAGGGATAATTTTGGGAATTTAACAAATTTTAACGTAAGAAAACTGGATTTAATTTATTATCACTTGATAAAAATTTTTGATCTGTGATTTATTTAGAAAAGGCCAGAAATTTAATTTTTGATAACTTCATCTTAGGAATTGATGAGCATCATAGTTAAATGTGAGACATTTTGATATAATAATGTTGCATTATTTGGAATCCTTTAGAGTTGTCATTTGTACTCATTGCACATGCTCTGGTGAGTTGTATTCTACAACATGCCTGGACATCTTTAGAGATAGAGATGTGTTCAAGGGATAAATTTTTTTAGATGCAGGGGCTTTGAGTTAATTTAATTAATATGCTGGTCTGACTCAATTCAGAGTCTTCTGGGTACTAAAGTTGAATTGCCTACAGTGGTCCCAGCAGGGCACAGAGAAAAGAATAGTTTACATGTGGTAGGAATAGGGCTGCCCCATAAGCTATTGTTTACCTTTTCCATTGGATTTGTCATACCTCAGCAGCTGACTATGTGTAGGGTGGATACTGGAAGAGCCCTTTTACCCCCTCCCCTTTGATAGCAGAGTCCCCCTACCCCAGACTACCGCTGGCCAAGGTAGTTACCCAAGGAAGGGCACATCCCCTTTAAGACAAACAGAAGCCTGGAGGGGGCAGGACACTAAATAAATGAACTAGCACTCTCGCGCCAGGAGAGTAGCAGGTAGAATAACTTACCTACTCAGCCAAATCTCCCGCACACTCTGAGTTATGTGAGCTGGTGGAGGGTCTGCACATAAGCCTGAAAATGATTTACACCCCTACTCTGATCTGTTCACAATATAACTGTTATATGTAACCCATAACAGTGCAAATTTTCTGACTGACCAGCCACCATCAGTGACTCTAGTAAGTCTAATAGACCAATGTCTCTACCCATTGGGTGACCAGGTGAGTTCTTTGGAACAGGCAAACACTACATGAGTGCTCTCTCAGATTTGGGGTTCCTGCATTACACTATGTAACTCTCAAGTTAGGGAAGATAAGTTGGGAAGGCAGTGATATCTCAAATGCTACTTTCTGGAAGAAGACTATGCTTCGGTGAATTCATAGGCTTCATGCTTCCATGATTTCATGTTTCCATAAAGGGACTACCACCAGAATAACACTTTGGCCTCTAGTCCACATCTGCCCTCTCTCATCTACACCACTCTTCTAGACTTCTCTCACTTATTCTGCCTCTTTGGAGAGAAAGTGTGAAGTACAGTTGCTCCTCAACTTATGATGGGGTATGTCCTGATCAACCCATTGTAAATTAAAAATATCATAAGTCAAAGTGCATTTCATACATCTAACCTACCAACCATCATAGCTCAGCTGAGCCTACCTTAAACACACTCAGAGCACTTACATTAGCTTACAGTTAGACAAAAATCATCTAACACAAAGTCTGTTTTATAATAAAGGGTTGGATATCTCATGTAATTTATTGAATACTGCACTAAAAGTGAAAAACAGAATGGTTGTGTGGGTATTCAATATATGGTTTCAACTGAATGCTCATCACTTTTGCACCATCATAAAGTCAAAAAATCCTAAGTGAATGATCCATTGTAAGTCGGGAACGGACTGTACTTTACTGGTGAGTTTGGGTGAAGGAATACTTCTGAGTTCTTTCTCTTTTGGATCCCTTGGTTCACAGACTCTGTCACATGATAAACTTATGGGAGCAGCGCTAACTCCGGTGAGATCTGTAGTGATTTAGCTCTGCATGCAGCTGGGTGGGATGTACCCCTAATACTCCTCATGTGATGTATTAGGAGGCCCACTATGGCATCTGTCTAAGTAAGTTCTTCAAAACAGTTTTTTCAGTAACGTGAGTGATATGTTTTTCTCCATGATTAGTTTTGAACTTAGCAAGCAAAGTGTTACCACACAATGAGGTCATTCTGTTCAAAGGGAAAACCCATCGCAGGAATCAAGCTTTTCCATAGTCTTACTAAAACTATCTGTTCAGTTTTCTGGGTGTTGACCAGATGCATTGTTCCTCAAAATCATTGTGACTACAAGCGATATTAAGAAACACATTTTACATTGTAACTTGTTACACATACAGAAAACAGCAATTTTTATAAACTCATTTTTTCATTAAGTGTACTTACTGTCTCTGATATTTTCTATTCTATTTCATGTTTTAAATATGAGGGTCATGCTCTCTAAATAAATTTCCTGACCTAGTAATGAATCACAGTTGCAGTTGAAAAATGCTAGACTGGAACATAATATGTTCATGTACTAGGAAAGAACAGACTTTGAGAACAACTTTTAGACAGAGTTGTTGTATAAAAGAAAACATCATTTTGATTTTTTTTCCAAACATTTAAAGTGATTTGCTTGCTCACCAAAAGAGCAAACACTATGTGATCCTCAGATATGAGGCTCCTTAGGGAGCTGATGACAGTTCTGAACTTAGTATTTTATTTGCTTGTTGGGTTCGCAGAATATCAAAGCACTCTCATTTGCATCTGGTTACATGGGAAACATTACTTAAGAGCTGCAGATCAGCATCTCTCTTCAACTGGATTGTGTGCTCCTTGAAGGCAAGGACCATATCTTTTATTTTATTTTATTTCATACCCTTCATACATATTTAATATGTGGCAGACATGGTCCCTACCTTCGAAGACTATGTAGTATAGTCAAAGAGAGATACTAAACTGCAATTATTAAGAACTTTTCCCATTTAATCAAGAGCCAATTATTATTACAGACTCACAACTGAAATTCCAAGAGTAACATGGAAGTAGTCAAAAGTGCAATTAGTCAGGGACAGTTTCTCCAGAAAATTAGGTTAACAGGTAAATTCTGAATTAACTTAAAAGATTGACAGATGACTGGGCAGTGTGGGGGCTCTGAAGAGGCTTTACTTTCTGGGTCTCAGCATGTCACCTGTCGAAGAAAAGCAATTTCGATGCTCAGTACTCTGACAATAATTCCCCTAGATGTGTGCTTTGAACCAATTGTTATTCAGTGCCAAAGAAAACCAGAGCTGAAGGTTATCTGACATACTGGTAGAGCATCACTAATCTTTCTAAACCAAGGAAAAAATAAGAGAGTGGTTTGTAATTTGCAGGGCTGATCTAGAGAGCAGTGGTGTGGGGTGGTGGCCTTTAACAAATTACGTGATTGGTTAGTATCAGGTTGAAAAAAGGAACCGAAATCTCAAAGCATTAATGTCCCAAACTGTCTGCATCTTGAGAATCACAAGGAGTGAGATAACAGCTCATATTGTAAGATCTTTTCCCAGAAATGATAATTTATTGGTCTGGAGTAGGACCCACGTTTGGAAATCTCTGGTTAAAGAGTAAGTAAAACAGATAAGCATATCTCAATAATTGTTTTTCCATAAAAAATACTAAGCACTTAGGTGTACTGGACATTGCATCTATGTTATATAATTAATCCTGACAAAAACTCTGTGAAATAACTATTATTCCATTTCATAGAGGAGGCTCAGTCCTGCTCCATTCACACAGCTGGTAACTGGAAGAATCCAGATCTGTTCCACTTCAAACCGGTGCTCCTGACCACCAAGTCCACTGTCTCCAAAGAAATGTAATTCTCCATAATGCAGCCTCATGTTCAGGATCTTGGGCTCTGAAGTCTTGCAGTCCTGATCGGAATCTTAGTTGCACAATTCACCAGCCGTATGGACTTGCTGACCGTATTAAGTTGTTAGATCAGAGTAAATGGCAGCTTTCTTATCTGTAAAATAGATACTAATAGTAACCGCTGCTACTAGAGATGTGAAGGGTAATTGCTTAAAATATATTAGAAAAATACAGGTGTCCTTGTTCGAGGTATGATAACTTTGTTAGCCTTTGGCAAATGTGAGTTAAGTGTATGTGGAAATGGTATCACATATTTTTTGTTTTTATCTTTTCCAAACAACTTGAAAGTCCTTACAAAGTTTTGTCTTCCCTTAGGTGCACCTCCCCCATACTCCTCTGAGAATGAGAAGTTGCCTTTTCTTAATTCAATTTTTTTTAGAATACAAGACATCCATCCCAGAAAATGAATGTTGTCCTAGTACGGCTTTTCAAAACATTAAGAAAGTATGCTAAATTACCCTTCCTTTAACTGTACGCCAGAAGATTTTCCCTTACCCTCCTGACTAAGAGTAATGCATCTAAAGTCCTAACAGATTCACAGGCTTAAATCCTATGACTAATATTGGGCAGGCTCACCCAGGATTTATTAGGGATCAATGTGACCAACGGGTTTGGCAGCTGGTAGTTGTCCTCCTTTCTTCTAATGCTGTAAAAATAACATTGTTGCCATTATTACATCATTTCAGTGTCTCCAAATATGTTCATCAGTCTGACCACCACTAAATGTTTTTATAAAAAAAAAAAAAAAAACTTTCTGCTTCTCAAAAAGCTAGCCGACATCTGAGTGCTGGCAAGTTACCAAAACACAAATCTTTGTCTCCTTCCTCACCTCCCATCACCCAGCTGATTGAACAAGTAATACTCAAAATATTTGGGGAGCTTGGTGTTGCCCACGGGAACATCAAGTTTCTCCTACTGATTAATGCTTACTGTTCCAAATCAGCAATGCAGTACTTGTCCCAAGTGCTAAAACTGCCTATAATGGCCTTACTTTTTTCTTAAAGACACCATGTCTAAAGCTTAATGGCAGCACTAATCCTGATTTATTCCTCCAAATGTCAAACCTGGAAGGAAAGGTCAAAATGGTCAGTGGGTTCCCCTTATGGTGAGCTTTAAAACAAAACAAGAGGAAACATGGCCAGCAGAGTCACATGTAGGATGGCCTTCAGCTTGCCCTCATTTACTCAGACAGTCCACTCACAGCCCATCTGTCACACAAGGTCACGGTGAGCCTTCCTGGGTGGCTGCTGTCTTAGTCCCTGAAATATTTTGTTCATTCTTTCCCATTGGAGCCAAGTGTCTCTTAAAAAAAAAAAAATTTGCACTGCTCCTATTGCTGAGACCTCAAGATTCCCTCCCCCTTAAAACCATGCCAACAAGGAGGGACATCTCTCCTGTCTCAGTTCCCTCCTTTCACAAAAGTTTGCTGTCTCGTTAATCTTGAACATTCAAAACATTTTTGGCATACTAGACCTGCATTTAATTAGTACAACACTTGGAAGACTTAAGTGTCCTGGCCTTACAAGGAAAGGAAGGAAGAAAGAAATGTTTCAGGCCCAAAGATCTGACACTCTAAAACCTAGCAGCTTAGCCCTATCATCTCTCAGCTATTGAGGCAACAGGGCAGAAGCAATACCAAGTTTGTAAACTATTTGGAAGCAACCCCTATTAGGATTAGCACTCTAGCTTATGTGAACAGGAGAGTTATCAGACGCTGACACCATGAACCGAAGCTGATCCGGCTTTGGCTGTCTGAGCAGTGAGAGAGGTACCTTTAAATCCCAGCACTCGTAATCTGGTTTGCTCGTGCTATCTTGTCACCATCAGCCAACTGACCTGGATGCCCACCAGTAACTTCAATGTTGGATACTCTCCTTTATGATTTCATACTTTCTCTGTACAGCCAACCTCACAGGTATCACCAGGGTAAGAAATGGAGCCTGTGCGTTCTTCTGGGAGTGCAAATGGCAATATCAATACCAATTGCTTTCAGGGCAGCCTCGAGATTCTCACGGACATCCAGAGTGGCATGGGCTCATGCAACAGTTTCCCTCTAAAATAACAGTTACACCATTGGGAGTAATAGTCACATTTCAAATTGGCAGCATTCAAGAACATCTCAGTGATTCAGTAACAAATAAAAAGGTCCTGCCCACTCTCCATCTCATTATTTAGATTAGATCATCTCCACTCTCTCCTATATGTTAACATGAGGAAGACAAAAAGCCACAGATGTTACTTTGTTTTCCAAGGGATAAAAAAAGAATGTTCTACAGACAATATTTCCAACATTAAAGACTACATAGGTATTAAAGTTTCCTATAGGTATAATATCTTTTAGCAATACACTTAGGCTACATTATTCCCTACCTTCTAAGACTTATGGCTACTAACAAGGACTGTCTGTAATTTAGTTGTCCTCCTGCAGTTACTAACCTAAAGAAACTAACGCCATTAGAACCAGATATATAGATAATCTCTATCACTCTGTCCCTTAAATTTGCTTGCTTCTGAACCGTCACGTGCAAATATTTTATTTCATTTAACGTCTACCCATTTCTCTTTCTGGGAGAGGGGAGCTTCTATTTTCCTCAGTCCTTTCTCCTGTGGCTAATTTGTGACAACCAGTGCACAAGATTCTCTGCTTGATCCTTCTTGTACAAGGTCCACCGTGTATATGCATTTTTAATTCCTTGCTTCTCCAATTCCTTTCTCTTACTGTGTTTTAGAATTCTGCATACCTTTCCATGAATTCCATGAGAAATACAACATAAAGATGTAGAAACTAGAAACATTTTACATTAAATTTACATAAACAGCTCGACTATAATTTTGTACATCCTCATCACATGGTCCCATTACATGAAACTTCCATGTTTTCCCAACAGCCAAGGGGTCCTTTTTTCATATAATATGTCCTTTGCTCCTTGATGTGACTTCTGGGTGACCTGGTATAGCAGGAAAACTTGACTCTGCCTAGGAAAGCTCAGAATGAAAGCCACGCTCTGGGTGTGTGTGTGTGTGAGCTCACACGGACAGTATGTTAGGGCATGAAAACCCAGACCACTGAAGGAAGCCCCTGTAAAGAAAGGTCATACCAAAAATTGTTCTGGAGCATTGGTATCTCTGAATCTTGAAGCAAAAAAAAAAAAAAATAGCGTGGGGGGAGGCAGATAAGCAGGACTGACTAACTCTTCTCTTTGCCTCTTCTGTCCGCCTTCAGTTCTCCTCCACACTGTAGCTGCCAGAAAATAGAAATCTGATCATGATAATCCCTTACTTAAAAGTCTTTAATAGCTCTCTGCTAACCCACAAGATAAAGTCCAGACTCCTTAGCATGATATATAAAGCCCTTCATTATCTAGTTCCGGCCTTCATGGCCAGCTTTATCTCTCCACTCCTGTGAAGCTAGAGACATACAGCTTTTCTATGTTCCCGGAACATGCTGTGAGAATGAGGGTCTATTTTTTTTTTTTTTAATTTAGTACCACTATGATGAAAATAATTCTTTGGCCTTCAAGAAGCATCAGAAACTTTGTACCTCTAAGTGTTTTGTTTCTGTAACCAAGCACTTAAATATGAACTAAGCACCTTGATCATTGAAAAAGATCATGACGGAATTACGTTGCCTTAGGGTGCTGTTTAAAACCATGCCTATTCAGTTTTACTTCCCAAGACTCCTTGGCCCCATTAAGTACTCTTTAAAAGTTGAAAATGCACTTGGATTTAGTTGGGTATCATTTATTTTTAGTTGGTCATGTTCTGTTCAGCTACCATTAAAGTAAATCACCTAAATGTTCTAAATCTGCAAACCTTATTGTGTGTGTTTTTTGTTTTTTATTTTAAATTTTTACTTTTGTGGGGCACAATGTGTCGTTTCAATACATGCATATACTGTACAATAATTCACTCAGGGTAGATAGCATAGTTTTGTCTCCATTAGTTCACCCCTAATCTTCCCCCATCCCCACCCGTCCCAGCCTCTGGTAGCCATTATTCATTATTCACTCTCTACCTTAAAAACAAACAAAAAAAAAAACCAAAAAAACAAAAAAACAGAAAGATTAACATCCTTATTCTAAAAATAATTCTTAAAAAAGAATTAGAAAAATCTAAGCAGAAATTTGGTGAAGGACATGAGCAGATAAGTCACACACCCCAAAGAAACACACGTGGTTAATAAGTACATTCTGAGATCTGGTTGCTGGTGGCCATCGGGTTGGCCCGGCCCCTCTCTCAGGATCCAAGGCATCAGCTGATTCTGTTGCTGGCCTGGATGTGTGGCAGCAGGGGCGGGGCTAAGGCCCATATCCCCTGACCTGTGTTTTTTAAGACATGCTGGAAAATTCCCCTTAGCCACTTGTCCAGGCTGTCATGAAAACTGGAAAATGTGGTTAAATATTGCACTTGTTTTTGAGGTATTTTGGTGAATGCAACTTTCTAAAAGACTTAGATCTAAGGTTAGGACAGGGAGATCTGGTTTCTGACCTAAATCAAGCAGTTGCCTGGCCTGGCCTCAAATTGAGTTCTGCCCCATTTCTAACTTGAACTCTGGCTGTGTGGTGCTGAGCCGGTCCTGAAACTTCTGAAGACAGAAGCTACTACCCTGTTTCTTTCCACTGTGCAGTGATCTCTACTTTGTTGTGATCTCTCTTCCTCACCAATTTCATTACTGGGAAGGTTATCTTTGGGTGCTTTTCATCACCAAATTCAATGATCACTTTTTAATCTTCATCCTACTGGATTTCTTAACACCACTTAAGAGGACGGATCACTCTCTCTTTGAAACTCTGCCTCCTCTTACCTTTTTAAACTCACTGTACACTTTATGGTACCTTCTTTTTTATCTTCATGGGATCCTTTTTCCCTTCTACCCTTTAAATGTAGGTGTGCCCCAAGGTGGAGGCAGAGTCCTGCTCATCTCATTTTCTCAGTTTGTAAGGCATCTACTCTTGTGGTTTCATCTTTCACCCAAACTTTTATAACTCCTAAATCTTCATCTCAAGCTTAGACCTGGATTTAGATTTTTATCCAAATTCCCGCTATTTGACTCCACTGGAATTCCTACTAGCAACTCTACCATATCAAGTCTGGAATAAACTTCTTTATCTTTCTCTTTAAATAGACTCTTGTTTTTGATAATCTGTGTCTAAATTGATAGTACCAGTCACCCAAAGTAGAAATCTGGAAGTTACTTTTGACTCCTCCTTCTTATTAATGTCCCACATTTAGTCAGTTTTCATACCTTGCCAATTTTGACTCTAGCATATTTCAAATCTGTTCTTTTTCTTCCCCCATATTTTATGGTCCTGGTCTTGATGAGTATCCTCCTAGACTTTTATTCATCCCAAATAATACATTTATTAGATGAAATAATAAATGGATAGATGGATGAGATGTTGGTTCTTATCATGTTATATGATACTGTACTTCACTCTCCTCATTTGTAAATAAGGAAGTGGAAAATGTTACG